>NC_056729.1:166956180-167256180 GCF_019279795.1 Protopterus annectens
AACCTATCATTGCAAGATGTGTGCACAGAGATGAACATAATGGTGGGACAAATGGCCTACAGTATGAACATGTCTGAAACATCACCCTTATACAGTGCTACAACAGTGTGTATACCACTATTACAATGGCAACTGTTACAGATCTACACAACAACATATCACAATACCACATTCCACAACCTGTAATGTAATCCTAACATGAGCAATGAATGTGTAATATGTCATCCTATGTTAGGACAGCAAATATGGGGAACACATACCTTAACAAACACTACAAGCATATGTGTGCACACATTCCAAATAACATATTGTGGAAGCAGCTTTTGAGGTACTAACAGCATTCACTCTTCATGTGTATGTACCTTCCATCAAGTACAGGTCCTCAATGTCATACCAAGAAATGGTCTGCTGTCCAAAATGTATGTCCATCACATTTGCCCAATCACCTGCATTAGAGGCAGCCATGGCTTGCACACATCTTACAAGCCATGGAATGAATCCTATATCCAGCAGGTAGCACACAGGAGTGGGAGATGTAGCCTTAACTCACCATTGCATATACCATGGCAAACAGTGCAGACAGTCATGTATGTGATGAGGAAGTGTGGGACAATATTAAAGTAGAAAATAAACAGATGGCCATCCAAGACAGATGATGACACATGTTGCAAACTGGTCATAGAGGCTGCCTAAAAACATGCCGCAACAATGAGGGAGTTGCAGGAATGTCTAGCAAGTACTGGCTGTGCAGTACCTGTGTCAACAATAGCCTGGACTCTGCATAAGTGTGGCCTATGGGTTAGGGTAATCAGATGGGACAGTTGTTCCACAGGAAACATCAGCCAGGGCTTTCTACAGGTAGTATATGCATAGCATCAAAAGTCCCCAAAAGACATGTGTTGCAATGTGTAATGGTGTACAAAGACTAAGTTTGAAACCTACTGACAGTATCAATTAAGTTACATGTGCTACACAAGCAACACCTCACTCCACCTCAGGCCCACCATCCCCATCTGTACTTTGATGGTGCCAGTGTACACCTGTATGTTTGCATTTCATTAGCAGGGACTAGACTGGTACACATGGTGTCCTGGATTTGGGACACTGCAAAATGACACTCATGTGTGGCCCATAATTGTCAAGCATCTGCAAAAAGGCTGAGGATGGGGAGGGGTGTCATCCTGAAACACAACAGTGAATTGAAGCAGACATCCAAAGCTCACTAAGAATGGTTGTATCTGCACACAGTCACGGTCATGAATTGTGGCAGACATAACCCTGACTCCACAGCAATAGTGAAGGCACTGTGTGACCTCCAAGGGCTGTGCACATGAGCTGACCTTGCAATCTGGTAGAGTTGTGGGACATTTGTTGGGCAGAGTGACCAAATACTGGCAAGTGCAGCTGGGCCATGCTAGTATGCCCCTTCCAGGAATAGTGACTGCTGTAGTACACTTAACAGTTGATGTAACAACCCATCAAGTTAAGGGTGTGCACACTCATGCACCCACGTATTGTATGCATCTCAATCGGCATCTGCACAACTAACACATTTGTTTGATACTGAATGCACAGGTCATATGTCACATATCAGGTTTGTGTAATCTTAACATATGCAGTATTGTGGCCCCATGGAATATCAGGGAAGAGGGTGCCACGTCAATAAGCGTGTGTAGACTGCTCATAGCCACAGTAAGTTTTAAGGTTGCCAGTGTAATTGTATTTTATTGCTCATACATGCACTGCTGATGATGAGATCTTCAAACCAGGCATTCACTATTGACATCTGTGAGCAGCAGAGCAAACATAACTGACACATATATACACATTCAGCAATGTTGTGTACACCTGTGAGGTATGATGCACAGTACATGCCAAGGTGCTGAACAGATGCACAGCAAGTGTGTTCCAGGAGAAGGGGCATCACCTGCTAACACAACTCATGCATCACAAAGATGTATAATGTTTTAACAGGGATTGACTATAGCTGCAGTGCATGCTGTTGAGTGCCATATGCCATGCATGTTGACAGATGGGTAATTAGAGGTCTGTGTGTATTATCTTTATGCAAACTCACCTGTAAGTGTGTGTGTGTGTGTGTGTGTGTGTGTGTGTGTGTGTGTGTGTGTGTGTGTGTGTGTGTGTGTGTGTGTGTGTGTGTGTGTGTGTGTACAGTTAAGCAATGATGTACAGGTCTTAAAGTGTGTTTCTTGTTTTCACCTCACAGGTGGCAAGGTGGGTCAGGGACCCTCCTGCAGGCAAACTGATGTTAGTGTCCATACAGACTCTGGCAATGATGATAGGCATAGTGAGGCACAGGCAGGATTGTCAGGGGCTGAAGCTGTGCCATCGGTCGACATCCCACTGTTATGCACCCCATCCCCGCAAACAGTCACACTGCCTATACATACCCCATCACCAGTGGCCATAGATGAGGGAGAGTTGGTGGGTGGTGGCATGGGATAGGACAGTGTGGTGACTATGGCAAGTGTGTCTGGACACAGCAGCCATAGTTGGATGCCCAGCAAGGTACCACACAAGCAGATGTACAGGGGTGCTCATAGGAGAGCTGCTGGTCATCATGCCCCTGGCAGAAGTGCCACAGCTGGTGTCACCAGACGCATGTTTCACGCCATCATGGAGGCACAGGCACATATGGAATGTTATACCAGACAGGGTCTGAGGCTCCAGTGAGCTACTCATTCTGCTGTTATTGACAACATCCGTGATTTTGCAGGTGCCCACCGTTATTTTGCAGAGGTCCTGGATAGACTGTTGGGTGAGATGATGGGAATCCTTGACCATGCAATGTCTGTGCTTGAACATATGGTGGTACTAGTGTGACAGCCATGTGGACATAGGTCAGCAACACCAACAAGTGGAGGTCGACATGGAAGTGCAACAAGTCAGAGCCACTCCTGTAGTGGCAGTACCAGCACCAGCACTGCAGGGGGGGGCACTGTCCACACCATGACATAGCAGGCCACATGCATGTGGCCCTGGCTGGTCCCAAGAGGGACCTGGATCCAGCGGACATATTTCATCATCAGGGTAGAGTACCATATCTTGGCTTGTACTTGGTAGTGCCTGTGGAACCCCTGGCAGGCACAGTTCTCGTGTCCGTGGCCAGAGATGGTGAACTACACACCCTACCAGGTATGGTCTGCAGCTGTCCAACAAACCCCTGTATAGGGCTGCCACATGGCAGAGCTTTGTGCATGCATACACTCACACATCACCAACACAACTAGGGCAACCTCATACCTACACACACCACATCTGCACAGCCCAATTAATAATGAAACCCCCAAACACACACACATGATGTCAACCAAACAGCTCAGCCTAGATCTCTGGCAAACCCACAACACACCCTGTCCATATGATGATACCTGTGTGCATCCCTGTCATCCATAACATTGATGCAGGGACAGGCTAATATGGTTCTGATGCACAGGGTGACTGTGCTAAGGTGCACCAATGTAATGCTGTGTAACATGTTTTCAGCACTAAAGTTTAATGCTTACATATCAGGATGTGTAGCTGTCCAGTCATGATGCATTATAGCTGTTATTAACACTGAGTGATTGTGGTCTCCATAATGTATTCCGTTTGTGTTGTAGGTGTCTATGTGTCAGCAGGATGTTGGTCTGCTGTTTTTTCCTACAAGTGGTATGGCACTGTGGTGATACCTTGACTGTGCCATATCCTGGTTACAGCTGAACACAAGTCACAGGTTTGTATAACAGTTACTGCATGTGCCACATGCCTGATAGGTCTGAGGGGTGTATACAGGAGAGTGCATGGTTGCTGATGTCAGCAGCCCTTCTACTGTGGACAATGGTAAGTGTACTGGGTGGTACACACCACATGTTTGTGTATAATACACACACAAAGGCTTTGGTGTTGATGCAATACACAGAGAATACTGTACACATGGATATATGTACTTTTGCAGGGAACCCATTTTAGCCTATGTAATTCCACCAAGGCAGAATGGGCACATCACACTGGGAAATAATCAGGCTGCTAGTTTAATGTCATTGACAATGGTACTGACAGGGTATATGTCCCCTTCCCCAATGTAGTGTAATCCTCGACTTGGTAAACATAGGTGTGCTGGTGTGGGTGGCACAACCCTACCCTTTGGATGGTGTGGGGTAGTGTAGAACCACAGATAGTGTGATTGACAAATACTTAGCCTGTTAACATAAACTGTACAGTATTACAGCCGACTAAGTGGGGGGATACACACAACAATAACAGCAATGATGGTGGCTGTGTCCACAAGATCCACACCCAGCTATATATACCAACCCTAGTATTGCTGTTCAGCTATACAGTGGGGAAGAGGGCATTTACACATCTACTACTAGTTTTGATGGAATGAATTTCCAAAAGATGATACCTGTGAAATGTTAGCATTTGCCACTCAGTTCTCAGACAGATGACCTCCCGGGACTTGTATTTTCTGGAAACTGAAGTAGATCGCTTCACATACACACATGCACTCTTATTTGGCAACACTGAGAGTAGAACCCCTATCTAGGTACTTATTGCTACTAATGTGTGTGGCCTTAATTGCACACACTACACAGCTTTTAGCATAAGGTGTGTCCCAGGTTACTTGTTAAGTGAAGAACATTACCAGGTTGTGTACAGTATAGTAATGGTGGATGTACTGGTTGTTTATGAACAATACATAGTGTGATATACTGCCATATACACATTGACAAACACATGACAGTCATACACACATCTGAGAGACCTGGTTTTATCAGTGCTAACTACCTAGTCAGTGAGTCCATTCTGTTACAGATAAGTTGCACACAGCACATGCATCATTGGGCTGGATAGTGTAATCAGTTACCTGTATGGTTGATGGTGACAGTGGTCCCCATACAGTGGACCTTGGGACATGTACTAGGGGTACCATGGTGTAAAGACAGTATACCCATCACCCACAGTCCACATTGGATATTATACTCACTGAAACCCATAATAATACTGTGACATACCCACAATCACACATTGACCAGGACTCCAATACAACCCCTTGTCTATTTCAAGAATGGTACTACAGGGATATGCATCTATTGCAGATGCCACAGGGATAGTAGGGTGATGCTTTCTCATGGCTCTCCTATCCACAGGGATAGTAGGGTGATGCTTTCTCATGGCTCTCCTATGGAATGCAACATCACTATCCCTTATACTGTATGGCAAGGTGTACTGTATTAGGAGAATGTGGCCTCCGAATGCTGTATCCTACAAATATACACACTTGCACACATACACACACTTGCCAGGACTCAGAGGGTAACCCATGCCTATCTACCCATCTGTACAACAGTGTTGTGCTGGTACTACAAGTTCCAGGTAGCCCATAGGGTGAAGAGTGTAACAAGGTACATGTAATGTCCATTACAGCAGCAGCCATATCTAACTATGGCAATGAGGGGTGTAGTGGGTGTGAAGCCACTCAGGATATTATCAACTACAGGTTTGCAAACACACATACACTGTTATTCTCAGTAATATACACTGACACATTTGTCAGTACTGAGGTCTATAGGTGCAGGTGTTCCTAGGTGTGTACCAGGATATTATCCATGGAGAGATGAGAAGAGTAGGGGATGTGAGTACAGTGGTGTCATGCCACCGGCCATTTGTCAGCAGGCCATCTATCAAATGATGCCACATGAGTGATCCTCAGGGTGAGTTAAATGCAACAACCAATCATCTGGTTGCCTCTTGAAGAGGGCCAATGAGGTGCTCCAATTGACATGTATGCAACATGTATTACATAACATGGTCAGTGTCTGTCTTGTAGACCTGTACCCAAGCATGTTCTGTTGACTGTGGTAGTGTAGTTGAGGTATCCATGGCATGTGGTGCATACAGGGTGGGGTTTCCTAGCTATGGCATTCATAACACAGCTGGGCAGACTTGTCAGTGTCAGCCAAGCATAGATTGCCTATAAGCAGCTAAGATGGATACCTGACATCTGCATATCTGTAGGTTCATAGGTTCATAGGTTCATACTAGGCTATCTGCCCTAGGGCATTTATAAGCCTAGCCAGAATATGTTTGGCTTTCGCCACCCATTTTAAATGTATTTTGCTATGCCCTTTTTCAAGGTTAGTATACTGTGCCTCTGTCTAACAGTGACACAGAAGTGATACCCGGGGTAAACCTATGATCTCCCATCCACTCATCAAGATTCCTCTTGAAGAGCGTCAATGAGGGACTCTGCCTAACCTGGACTGGGATTTTATTCCAGAGTGAAGGGAGCCTCTGGGTTATGAATCTGTCCCTCCAGCATGTCCTATTTATTTCAGTGCTGAGGTTGAAGTCTCTCAAGCACGTAGCTCGATGGGATTTGGATTTTCTGAGGTGCAGCATGTCCATTAATTCCAGGTTGGACATGGCTTTATACGTCAGGCACAGATCGCCTCTGAACAGGCGGTATGCCACTGAGTAGAGCTGGAGTTTCTTTAACCGGGCAGCATATGGCATCTGTTTGAGCCCTTTGATCCTCTCGGTGAGGTACTTTTGGGGTCTTTCCAGTTGCTGCAGGTGTCTGGTAAGGTACATCCCAAAAGGGGCATTGTACTCAATTATGGGCCTGATGAGGGATGAGTAAAGAGGCACGATGACCTCCCTGATCTAGATGTGAATCCCTTCATGATTAGGTGGGCTATATAAAATGTTTTTCTAACCACTTTGGCCACGTGGTTGTCAAATGAGAGATTGCTATCAACTTGGGTCCCCAGGTTCCTAATTACTTCTTCTGTACTTAATGGATTACCACCTATGTGGTAATTTGTGGGCATTTTGTTTTTGCCAAAGGGGATGACTATACACTTTTTGGCATTTAGCTTGAGGCCATGGCTCTGGCACCAGTTGTCTGTTTCTATGAGGCCCTTTTGGAGGATACTTGTGTCGGCTGGAGAGTAGATTATGGCCCCCAGTTTGCAGTCATCTGCAAACTTGGTCAGCCACAGTCCTTCCATGTTGGCCTGTACCTCCGAGAAATATATACCGAACAAGAGAGGTCCCAGGACTGAGCCTTGTGGGACACCACTTGTAACTGGTTTGGAGTCTGACATGGCTCCAGCAATTCTAACCATGTGGGTTCTTTCCTTGAGCCAGTTTGCAATCCATCTAGTGACATAGGGGTTTATATTTAAGCTGGTGAGCTTATCTATAATGCCCGAGTGGGGTATTGTATCGAAGGATGTTTTGACAGATAGACATCTGACACTGATAGGTATGCCATTACTAAATGACAGCAGCCCTCAATGACATGTCCTATACACACAGTAGTCTACAGTTAATATCCACATGTTAGATCAATATCCAGAACCAAATAATTAATGATAAACAGCTCACACACCAAGAACATGATAGTCAGGACTCAAAGTCCATCTTTGCCTGCAGGGATATTTGGTTCCAGTACTACAATCTGCAATCTACTCTTACTTGGGAAAGCACTGTTAACAATAGTAATGTACTGATGCACTACATGCCAGTGTGACTGCATATAACCTGGGATACTACCCATGTATGAAACACATTCAAATGGAAAAGAGTGTTGTACAAGCCGTATATACTCAGGTGTCCCAGATAGTAGACTCACACCCCTTGCTACTGTAATGGCAGCACATAGAAACATGTTATGTACATGGAATTAAATACACTTATTAAATATGTCATTACCCTGGTATTTTACCAGACTGGAATCTGATCACTGGTTACCAGGGTTGAGCCATGCTTAGCAGGTTTCAGCATTGCTGCAATATAAATGCTAAGCAGATTTGTGCACTGGTAAGCGAAGTTTACATGGTTTAAGTACCTATACGTTTAACTGTACGGTTGCACCGCTTACTGTTGTGCAAACATGTGTAAACATACTTAAAGTTGCTCAAAACTGCCTTAACCACTCTGTATCCAACAGTCCTTGTTTTGCCTAGCAAGAAAATATATAGCCTTGAACCCAGGACCCTGTACATGGGATCAACAGTTCAGAGTAATGGTGAGTGTGGAAGAGAAGTGAAGAAGAGAGTACAGGCAGGATGGAGTGGGTGGAGAAGTGTGTCAGGAGTTATTTGTGACAGACGGGTACCAGTAAGAGTGAAACGGAAGGTCTACAAGAGTGCAGTGTGACCAGCTATGTTATATGGGTTGGAGACAAAGGTATTGACAAAAAGGCAGGAGTCAGAGCAGGATGTGGCAGAGTTAAAGATGTTAAGATTTGCACTGGGTGTGACAAGGGTAGACAGGATTAGGAATAAGTATATTAGAGGGTCAGCCCAGGTCGGAAGGTTTGGAGACAAAGCCAGAGAGGCAAGATTGCATTGGTTTGGGCATGTGCTGAGGAGGGCTGCAGAGTATTTTGGGATAAAGATGCTAAGGATGAAGCTGTCAGGTAACAGGAAAGGAGGAAGGCATAAGATAAGGTTTATGGATGTGGTGAGAGAGGACATGCAGGTGGTTAGTGTGACAGAGCAAGATGCAGAGGACAGGAAGAAATGGAAACAGATGATCCGCTGTGGCAACCCTTAATGGGAGCAGCCGAAAGAAGAAGAAGAACCCAGGACCCTTTACACTATAGTCAGAGCAGTTAACCACTAAGCCATCACAGCTATGAAGATGTTTGTTGCATTTTCCAATATATCTGTCATCTGAATAGTAGTGAACAACTACTTTGACGTCTACAATTGTGTAGCACTTGTTAGTGGAAGTATTGTTGAATCAGTATGTTGTTATGTCTATATAAACACATATCAGCTAAATATGGCGGGATACGTCTGGGAAGGTAAATACAACACTCATGTTTACACATAACAAGGATATGGATATATATACATATATATATATATATATATATATATATATATATATATATATATATATATACATATGTAGATATATGTATACATGTACAAACACATATATATTTATATATGTATTTATATACATCTGAATATTGCTTTATATATATATATATATATATATATATATATATATATATATATATATATATATTCATATATAGATCTATCTGTATGTATATCTATCTATCTATATCTATATATATATATATATATATATATATATATATATATATATATATATATATATATATTTAATATATATAAGTGTAAACATATATATAGTATATAGTAGATGTATGGCACCAAGTACGAGCTGCTAGATAAGGGCCAATTCTTTTCAGAGTAAGGAACAACTGAGCATGCATAGTTTATGTTTAAAGCATAGAGAGCAGCAGTTTCTTTCATCCATCCATCCATCCATCTTCAACCCCTTTTCACATTTTACATATGGGGTTGGGGTGTCAGGGCAGCAGTGACAATCATCTTGAGCCAAGGTTTACACCATTGGATAGCTAGCTCATTCCTCGGTATGTCATTTGTACCACTCACTCGCACAGCACTTGCACCTATGGCCAGTTTGGAATGCTCAATCCTCCTTCTGCAAAAATCTTTGGAATGGGGAGGAAACAAATACTAATAATCTAATAAAAACAATTACTGTTACATTCTTCTTGTATTTCGCAAAATGCATGTTAAATCCCTTTTTATTCTTCAATCAGATGTCTACGTTAACAGTACCAGTATTTGAAAAGTATCCCAAAATCAGGACACCTCTAAAGATTTGTTTATTATAGTTTTGCTTAGCCCCTAATTCTGGTGGTGAAAGGCTACGAGATGGGGGGGGGGGTCTTGGGTAATATGAATCAGTGGTACCTGAATATGATCAGAAGGAATGATTAAATGACAGTACCTGTGATAAACTCTGCACTACCAATGGCTACTTCTCAAGCAAGATCTACCACCATATTCCTGAGCAATACAGCAATAAATATCTGGGTAAACAGTAGTTTGCAATTACAGACCTAAACAACTCCAAGAGGTAAGAAACTTTTGCCCCCCCCCCGCCCCAGTCTTAAATTAGTACATATTTTGCAATACAATAAGTGCACTTTTGTAAAACAACTCAGTTATGCACCTGCTTCATGCTATCTGGGACTAATCTAATGGTGCCAAAGGGAAAACATGTTTCCCATGCTGTTTCTAGCCCCACACCTCTTATTCCTAAGACAGCAAAGACAACATGGGGAATATTCACAAGCAGAGACTTTCCAAAACATTTATACAGATTCACCAAAATTCTGTCCAGTGTTTTAGCTTACAGTCCCAATATGTGCATAAGACTGCACAGATCCTATGGCTACCTGAGATACCAGTGATCATGTGCACCTTACTTACTGGGAACCAGGTTCAAACCTGGAGATGTGCTGAATACTTCAGCATTAACCATTTAATAACACAGCCTTACAAAACTTTCTATGCTTCTGTTGTAAGCATCCTTGGCAGACATGTAATTTAGAGCAGTTATTCCCAACACAAACAAGCCTACAAAAGAATTCCCTTTTCAGATTAAGGGATACAAACTACGCATTGTGGAACCAATTGTCCGGGACTACACACTGGATACAGGGATTACTAATGGAATACCATGGCTGTGATTTCAGCTTTTTGTGCTGATTCCGAACAAAAAGGTAGAAAAAACGGTGTGTGTGTTGCAATATTTCTGTCATTGTTGCGTTTATTTTTCTCGTGTTTGCTGTGGGTTCTGACTGCTGTGCTGCATAATAGGATCACCTATGGTATTTGGCACAGAGTTATAGGTAGGACGGGAACTGGCCACTGCACTTACCGGGACAGTGAACCTGCTGCTGAATCTAGGGCCATGGGGAGGCAGTGAAGCTTATTGTGGCTTTATGAAGCTTTGGGAGAGCAGCTGCAAATATGCTTTTCTTTGCACACTTAAGTGTTTTTAATGCTCGAATGTTCATGTGTGTGCTAGCATCTTGTTTTCTTCCTTGGTGCTTATTGACCACTGACCTCTTAGTGATCTATTGTAAATGGAAATCTATTACAGCATTTTAGGAACATGCACTTTTAAACTGCAAAGGTTTTCTTTTGTGGACCCACATGGACAGTCCGAAAAGTTGGTGAGCTGAGATACCAGCTGGGGTGCTGTGCTGGAGCATCTTTCCACTGAATATATAATCCTTACATCATAAGAAATGGAAATGAAGTTTGTTAATCCCCCAGCAAGACAGGGTGGCAAAATTGTGACATTTCAACCCCTCACTAGTCCCTTATTTATTAGACTAACAGACTACCAGAAGAAGAAAGCTCAACAAGGGTTGCAATTAGTCTTAAAATCATTATTGTTTGTGAAAGCAGAAACAAGTTTATATACAGCAAAAACACCGATAAATAATACAGATTAGAGACCTACAATATGAAAAAAATATTTAGTATGGTAGAACAGCACAGATAACTAGAAGAGAGGTCTGAGACACAGTTCAACCCTCACTTTCCCAAAACCTGCATACGTTTAAGCACTTACAATGTCTATGACAGAGTCAGGCATGGAAAATATCTTAATTCATTTCTTTTAAAGTTGAAATACTGTGGAACCTGAGAGTCTGACAGGCAGTCAGGCACTACCTCACAAAGCTGCAGATGACATGATGACATCACCTGTATTTTAACAAAATAAAAAAAGAAATTGGGGAAATAAAGGGGCCACTCAGAAATTTGTGGCACCCCATTATTTTACCCTCAAAACTGGTAAATTCCAAGGAATTTGGTACAGTTGAGAGGTATGCTTAGGCCTATGTCTGCTAGCCATGTGTTGCATGGTATCTACATTTGCTCTGGTGCCTGCTGAGACCATGCTCTTATCACTTGCAAGTAAACTTGTGTGCCTTTCCGTAAATTCATGGATTTGGCAAATCTCAATAGCTTTACTCAGCATTAAATCACTGTAACGAAGCAAAATCTTTCTCACTGCAGCACTATTAATACCACACACAAGCCTGTCCTTTATCAACTCATCTTTTAAGTCTCCAAACTGGCACATTTTAGCTTTGTTTCCCAAGTCAGTTATATAAGCTGCAAAGGTTTCCCCAGGATTTTGACCTTTTGTGTAAAATAAATGCCTCTCTAATGTAATTTTTTGTCTGGAGGTTACACATTTCCCTGAATTTGTGCTTCAAACACTCAGGGTTTTCCCTTGATTCATCCTGTACAACAATATGATGAATTTCACTTTATCCTTCATATACTGCTGGTGCATACACAAGTGAATGCTCTCTTTCAATGGCTTCTAACCCAGCTAGGTTTAGCAAAATGAATGCCCTGGTGCATGTATTTTAGTCAGAATAAGCTGTTTGTATAAAATGGCATACTCTTACTCAAATAGTCTCCATTTCTCTGCAATGTTCTGATCAAACATCAATGGTGAGTGTTTTTGAAATCCATCTGCTATATTAATACATACCAGTGAAGGCTTTGGCAAGTATGCACGAATATACACACTTATGCACATGCCAGAAATTTATGCTAGTATTTGTAACTATGTCCAATATCACAACAAGTCTCTGAATAACTGAAATCTGTGAAATAAGTCAATCGAACACTGTAATACTCTTGAAATCACTGTGCTATAAGAAATAACCTCTTAGTGTAAGAAACATTGTGAAATAAGACTCTCGAGCACTGTAATACTCTTGAAATGACTGTACTGTAAAAGTCACTCATCATCATTGTAAGAAACATTACAAAATAACTGCTCTGTGTGAATAAACACTACACAGCACACAGAAACTTCCCCCAAATGGCTGTGCTTTGCTAAATAATTATTTACAGTGCACGAGACACTCTGTAATTGTGGCACTTTGCAAATAGACACATCCAGCACAATAAAATGGCTGTATTTTGAGTGCACTTCATGAAATAGTTGCACTTTGCACACAAATAAACTGTTTGGAATAAATAAACAGTAATAAGCACACACTGTAAGTACATTTACATACTTTGAGCATTTTATGCTCAACTCCTGAGAGACTTGCTTGGCTACAAACATCTGCATTACAAGCTGAAGCTAAGTGAAACTTGCAGTAGTGCATTTTAGTATTCTGTTAAGTACAAACTTGCAGTTTTAAAAGTACTGTATTTTCATTTTTTTCTGTTTCCTAATTGTGTGTTTCTAAACAGTGCGCTGTGTGTCTCTCTGCAGTTATTTTGCTATAGAGGGGGTGTTGGTATCACTTCTTTGTTATCTGATATTTAATAGCCTAGAGGGATTCCTCTGTACTTTAAGAGAAATCATTTTATGCTCAACTCCTGAGAGACTTGTTTGGCTGCAAACATCTGCATTACAAGCTGAAACTAAATGAAACTTGCAGTAGTGAATTTTAGTCTTTTGTTAAGTACAAACTTGCAGTTTTAAAAGTACTGTATTTTCATTTTTTTCTGTTTCATAATTGTGTGTTTCTAAACAGTGTGCTGTGTGTCTCTCTGCAGTTAATTTCCCACTCACCCTCCCTGTTCTTGTGCTGGTATTAGTGTTGGTGGCTCTGGAATTGCCCGCCTCTCCTGTAAGTCTGTATTAGAACATTCCTACTAGGTCCATCTCATTTGCTGACTTAACTGAGTACAGTGAGATTATATTCTGAGTCTAGTGTTCACTCTACTTAATACAGAGCAAAGATTTGAGAAGGCCAGCCCACTTAGGTTCTTCCTTCTTCTCTTCTTGCACTTAAAAAAAAAAAATGCACTTTATTCATTTGCTTTTACTGTATTTGTGTTTCTTCCTACTTTATTTTGCTTTTCTTAAAAGTACTCAATTTTATTTATTCTGCTGAATTTATTACTGCTTGGTCGTAGCCTGATTAAATTGTAACTGTTATTCTAAGTCTTTTGGTTTAAGCACTTGGGCTTCATACAGGCTGTTTTACATTAAGAAGGTTTGTGGTCTGCACTGTTGTGGCAGGACAGGTAACTTACATCCTTCTAAGCTGGGAATTGCTGATTGAAGGCCCAGTGTCTGCTATTCTAAAAGTGTATTAGTTCTGGGTTAAGCACTGGGCTTCAGGTCAGTTATTCTACATTAAGAAGGTTTGTGGTCTGCACTCTTGTGGGAAGAGAGGCTGGATTCTGCCCTTCTGAGCTGGGAATTTCTGGTCACAGGCTTATTTTGACTGCTTATTTGAACTGTTTCTTTCTGAAATCGGTGCTCCTTGTTGTGGTAGCATAGACCAGATTCAGGCCTGCTGAATCTAGCTTTGTTTGTATAACGTGAGCACTGATCCAGGCCATCTTGTATTTGGAGAAGGTTCCCCTGCACCCTAGTAAGCAGGGGTGTGCAGTTAGAACTTGTCTGATTGAAGACTGCTGGAACAGGGCTCAGTTTTGAGCTTTTTTCTGGTTAATTGGGTAACTTGTTTAAATCAGTATGTTCATTTTCTATTGTTATTAATATATATATATATATATATATATATATATATATATATATATATATGCACTTTATTCATCTGCTTTTACTGTATTTGTGTTTCTTCCTACTTTATTACTGGGGGCATTGACTACAACTCTGATCTGCGATATATAACAATAGGTAACCTTTTCTGAGCTTTTAGACTGTTTTTTTGAGTGTATCTGCTTTATTTTCTAATATATATATATATATATATATATATATATATATATATATATATATATATAAAAAATACTTGTTTCACGCCTTTCTAAGCTAGTATAGTCCAGTTTTCAAGTTAGTGCTGAATTCAGGGCTGTGTTACAAATCTCTGTGTTTGCCCATACTTTACTTGGATAGAAGGAAGTTTCTCTGTTCACCTGTGAGAGAGGGGAGCTTTGAGCAGTCTATCTGTCCCTGGAGGAGTGATTTCAGCCCATAAATTAGTAGTTTATTGGCCATTTTGGGCTAATTTCTATCTCTTTAATTTCCCTGCTATAAGTACTATATTTGCCCGGTTTTGCGTGCCAGGCAGTGTCGGTTAGATAGGGTAAAACTATTCCCAGCTCCACAAAGTCTCCTCTTCAATTTTTCCCTTGGAACTAGACAAACTTTCAACTTAAGCACTCAAGCCATTCATTTCTCAGCCTGACACTTGCTCAAAACTTATAGCAAGCACTTATAAACCCTAGCACTAGACCCTCCTGTACTGTAGAGAAGGACAAGGCTGTCTATACGACCTTACCAGCCATCCAGTAAAACAGTTCACTGTACCTATACAGGCATGTCCAAAGGACAGTTTCAGGTGTACTCTCCAGTCCAACTGGTAAATCTGGGCATTTTGAGGCAATGTTACAACTGCCTCATGTACACAGACAACCCCCTCCTCCTACCACCAGACACTAATACATGTGAGAGATGCAGTTATACAGCCAAACTAGAGGCTAAGCTCTCTCAATCCAAGACTGGATTAGACAGTCAAGAGGAGAAGGTAAACACTTGCATCACACCACCAGTCATATATAGACTCATTAAACCTGCACCGGCAAAAAACACACATAAATACATGGAAACATACTCGGAGGCTATAACTAAAAATCTGCAAAACCAACAGAGACCTCCAAAGCAAACATCCAAGCAACCTCCACCCACCCAACACAAACCATGAAACACATACTTCACAAAACCAGTGTGCCATGCAATCACAGCCCTTAAGGCAAAATAACATACCAAACATACTAGTAATAGGTGACTCTATAGACAGGCACACTGACGTCCCACTCACTAGGCTGAATAAAGAGAAGGTTACTGTTAGCTGCCTGTCGGGTGCCAGGATCTGCCACATAACACAAGCACTCAGGTCACTCCAGAACAAGTACAAATATGACTCTGTCATTGTTCATGTTGGTGTGAATGACCTGGACTACATGAAAAGAGACATGGAAGAGCTCCCTGATCACATAGCCCAGGCCGGTATGACCCTGAGTAGCATCCTGCCCTCACCAAGAATAATACCACGGTATACAGAAAAAATTCTCGATTTCAACAATTGGCTAAGTTTCTGGTGTCATTCAAAGCGGATCCAGTGTCTGTCCACCTGGGATGACATGCTCAACAAGCCAAGCTGCTTCACTAGAGATGGCTTGCACCTGTCACCCTTAGGCTTTCGAATACTTGCCAAGGCTCTTGCTACTCCCACAGTGCCTTTTTTAGGCAAGGGTCAAAAGACAAACCCACCGGCATAAATAGCACAAATAACAAAAAACTGAGGCTAATGCTGCTCAATACCAGAAGTCTAAACCTCAAAATGCACACACTTGAGGCACTCCTCAGTATGATGAAAATAAATTGATATATGTGCAGTAACAGAAACCTGGCTTAAGGCTCCAGAAAGCACCTCAGCACTACCAGGCTACAACTCATACCATACATTTCGGCCACAGAACCCAAACCGAAATACAAAAGGCGACGGCATATCCATATTCATCAAGGATACCCACACCTCCAGGTTAGTGGCACAGCACAATGCTTCAGAGATCATCCATGTGCAACTAACAATGGGCAAAACTGCAATTCAAATTGTAGCTTGCTTCAGATCTCCCACCATGTTCCAGGACCACCATTCTGTGTTTCTGGAAACACTGGGAAACATAAAGGTCCTACTAAAAACCCTAATATTGGGTGATTTAAATTACCCAAACATTAACTGGGAGACCTACTCAAGTACTAACTCCCTTGCACAACTTTTTCTAGAATTTATAAACTCAAACACCCTGGTTCAACTGGTCAACACTCCCACCAGAAGTGACAACATATTGGACCTGGTCATTACCAACATGGGCAACCAGTGTTCCACACCAGAGGTCAACCCCTCACTGGTTAGATCTGACCATAAACAAATCACTTTGGATACCCATATTCCGCCCCCACCCCCAGACAAGAAAGTCACCATGAAAATCTTTTCAAAAGCAAACTTCACGTTACTTAAGACAGAGGTGGAAAGTTTCAAAGCCCCCATGCTGAAGGATAACACTGTCCAAGCTGCAAAATCCTTTACTAATGCATTCTATGGGCAGTTACAAGAATGCGTGGATTGTGCCATCCCAAGCAAAGCCAAGACTCACTCCTCCAAGAAAAAGAAACCAGTCTGGTGGACTCCTGCCATAAACAAGTTATACAATAGAAGGAGGAAACTAGTACAGAAAAAAGTAAAATCCCAAGAAGGGTAGACATCCCTGATCAGTATCAGCAAGAAACTACGATCCCTCATAAAATCATCCAAGGCAAGCTTTGAAAGAAAAATTGCTAAGTACTCCAAAGATAACCACAAGGCATTCTTTAGCTATGTCAAGAATCTAAGGGGCAATGCTCAGATCTGCTCGGAGTTAGTGCAGAATGACACAAAATACACTGAACCGACCAATATCGCCAACATCCTGGCAAACAGGTTCAATGCAAACTTCACCCCCTCTCACTCCCAAAAGGGCCCATAACCATACCAGAAGAATGTAGAGTCTCTGAAATCACAGACACTCAGGTTAAAACAGCCCTCTCCAAAGCCAAAAACATAGCATCAATGGGACCGGATGGTGTCCCAGGCTGAGTCCTACACGAGCTCAAAGACGAACTAACCCCTTACCTAAACACACTGTTCAAACTCAGCCTCTCCACAGGCTACATATCCATAGAGTGGCGCACAACAATGGTTATTCCACTCCACAAAGGTGGAGCCACAACAGACCCCGGGAACTAATGCCCTATAAGCCTGACTACCTTGGTCTGAAAGGCTATGGAGTGCATCATCATGGAACTCATTAACAGAGACATTGGGAACCTCCAAACACTGGACCCTACCCAGTTTGGCTTTGTTAAGGGCAGATTATAAACCTGGTGGACTTCTTTGAGACAGTTATCAAGGCTATAGACGAGGGAAAGCTAGTACACACAGCCTACCTAGACCTCGCTAAGGCCTTCAACACCATTCCCCATTCTGGTATTATAGACAAGCTCACCAGCCTGAACATAAACCCCTACGTTACAAGATGGGTTGCCAACTGGCTCACGGACAGAACCCACATGGTGAGAGTTGTGGGAGCTAGGTCCGTCTCTAAACCGGTTACAAGTGGTGTTCCCCAGGGCTCAGTCCTAGGACCCCTCCTGTTCAGCATATACTTCTCAGAGGTACAAGCAAGCACAGGAGGACTATGGCTGACCAAGTTCGCAGACGACTGCAAACTAGGGGCTATAACTGACTCTCCGGCTGACACAGACATCCTCCAAAAGGGTCTCACTGAGATGGATACCTGGTGTCAAAATCATGGCCTCAAGCTAAATGCCACAAAGTGCATAATCACCCTCTTTGGAAAAAACAAAGTACCCCCAAACTACCACATAGGTGGTAGTCCCCTAAGTATGGAAGACATAATAAGGGATCTGGGGACCCAAGTAGATAGTAATCTCACCTTTGATAATCACATTTCCAAAGTGGTTAGAAAATCCTTCTACTTTGCCCACCTAATCACAAAAGGGTTCACATCCAGATCAAAAGAGGTCATTGTGCCCCTCTACTCATCACTCATCAGACCCATCATAGAGTACAACGCCCCATTTTGGATGTGCCTTGCAAGACACCTGCAACAGCTGGAAAGACCACAGAAGTACCTCACCAAGAGGATCAATGGCCTAAAAACAGGTGCCCTATGCAGCTCGACTGAAGAAACTCCAGTTGTACTCGGTTGCATACCGCCTACTCAGAGGTGATCTCTGCCTGACATACAAGGCCATACCCAATCCAGAATTGATGGACATGCTCCATCTAAAGAAATCCTTATCCTCTCGAGCCACACACTCTAGGGATCTAAACCTCACCACAATAATAAATAGGACGTGCTGGAGGGATAGATTCCTGTCCCAGAGACTTCCCATGCTTTGGAACAAGATCCCAATCTACATTAGGCAGAGCTCCTCGCTAACACTCTTCAAAAGAAATCTTGACGAGTGGATGTGAAACAGAAATTTTACCTCGGGGATCACTTCAGTGGCTCTGCTGGACAGAGGCACAGGAAACTAATCTAAGGGGATGGCGAAAGCCAACACATTCTGGCTAGGATTATAAATGCCTTCAGGCAGATAGCCTAGTACCCACCTATGAACCTATGAACCTATGAACCTATGAAATACTTCTAATAACTCTAGTTATGCCCTGAATACTATGCAAAGTAGTAGTTATGCCAAAACACAGTACTTTGCCTAAAAACATACAGTTGCCTTTCTTTATTTATGCTTAATGTGCCCTTTATGCCCTTTTTTATATTAATTTTGCTCGTTTAAACTTTTTCCATGCCCATTATACTTTTCTTGTGCTCGTTTAACTCTAAACTTGCCAGTTTTGCTTTAAACATGCTCATTTTGCAATTCTGAGGTAATTCCAACCCCCTTATGTGCTTTTCTGATAATCATTTTATTAAATATATTAATTTTAAACATTTTGTTTTATTAATAATCCTGTTGTGCCCTCACTTGTTTAATAATGCAGTTTGTGCCCTTTTAATGCTTTGTTTTATATTTTTTCTAAAATAAATTGTTTGTGCAAGTTTTCATTACCTTTGGTTCATTTCTGGCCCTTTTTCTTTGTATATTTCTCTTAGTTTACCTTCACTGTTAACTCTGCACCTGGTAGCTCTGAAAAGCAGTCTCTGGAATCCCTGTTCTGACACCATGTCACTCCTCTAGTCAGGATAAAATAGATGAGTCTCTGTGGGTTCTGTGCAAGCGCTTTATTATGTACAACCACATCAGGATTGAGGCTTAATAACTTTAACTTAGATAAATGAATAAACAAACTAGATATTACACTCATACATACTCACTCTCCGGCTACACTCACAAAATGGCACTGAAGCTTGCACGTGCTGGCTATTCATATACACATGCTGACCTTATAATGCTTCTTAAAGGTACAACATACACCCACTATTCTGCAGGAGATCCCTCTCCCAGAGAATGGTGAACAGACAAAGTGTTGTTTCCTTTTCCTCTTCACACAGCAGGTGTTTGAACCAGTAAATGAACTTGTATCACCTGAACTGCAGTCAGTTTTTTATCCTTTTGTGCCAGTGGTAAGAGACTGCAAATTCAAATTAATACCAAAATACAATTTCTGATACACTACTAAACTCACTGCGAATTTCATCTTGTTTATAAAAACAGTGATTTTAGACAACTTCACTGGTATAAGGTGTAGTAGTCAAAGCATTACTCCACAGCAACAACAGATACAATAAAATTAAAAGCTAGTTCAATGTAAGATATGTCCATTCTATTTTAGTGCCAAGTAACCAGGTACGGCCAGACAGGTGTTGCATGTTACTAATCATGTTCTGATGCCTAGTACTGGACAACACCAAATACCAATCAGTATTTATTAATTAAGCACAATAAACAAGTTACTTTCAAATATTCAGCATTAGCAGTGTGCATCTCTTTCAATGATTCTGTTGTAGCAGGGAGGTGTTTGCGGTTCCTGACTCTAAATGACAGTATAAAATATAACCTGTTTGGTGGGCATCCTCTATCAATAGGCTTTACAACAAAAGGAAGAAGCTGTTGTCCAAGGGCAAAAAGGAACAAATTCCAAATTGGAAAAACTCCCTCCTTAGCCTCAACAAGCAAATTAGATCACTAGAGAAAACCATCAAGGCAAATTATGAATCAAAACTAGCCTCCATAACAAAGGGAACCATAAAGTCTTCTTCAGTTACATCAGGAACCTCCACAGAAAAGCCTGGGTTTGTTCTGAATAAGTACTTAGTAATATCACTTTCACTGATCCAGTTGACTTAGCCAACTTGCTATCAGATAGGTTCAGTGAAAACTACATCCCCTGTCCCTCCCAAAGGCCCTTTTAACATCCCTGATACTTGTCCCGTACCTCATATCTCCATAGATCAAGTGTTACAGGCCCTATCCAAGGCAAAGAGCAAAGCTTCCATGGGCCCTGATAGTATCCCAGTATGTATTCTGCACCATCTCCAGCAAGAACTGGCTTCTCCATTGAGCACCCTATTCAACCACAGCCTAAGTACTGGCTTCATTCCAGCAGAGAGGATAACTGCCATTGTTATACCCTTGCACAGAGTTGGTGATACTACTGACCCTGGAAACTATCTCCCATTAGCTTGACAAGTCTGCTGTGTAAAGCCATGGAGCGTATTATTATGGATCTCATAAACAATGACATAGGCAATCTCCAACCACTTGACCCCACCCAGCACAGATTCATTAAGGGCAGATCTTGTTTGTTGAACCTGGTTGACTTCTTTGAGGCTATCACCAAGGCCATGGATGATGGAAAGTCAGTACATACAGCTTACTTTGACTTGGCCAAGGCGTTTGACACAATTCCCAACTCAGACATCATCAAAAAGCTAACACAACTTGGCATAAATCCCTATCTCATCAGGTAGGTGGCCAACTGTCTCACTGACAGGACCCTCAAGTCAAAATAGCTACCTCCACCTCCGATAGCAGACCTGTCACTAGCGGAGTTCCCCAGGGATCTGTCCTGGGACCCCTACTGTTTGGCATCTATTTCTCAGAGGTCCAGACAAAGGCAAACGATCTGTGGCTAACCAAGTTTGCAGACAACTGTAAGCTGGGTGCTGTCATTGACTCCCCAAATGATGTTAACATACTGCAAGAGGGTCTCACAGCAATTAATGACTGGTGCCAAAATCATGGCCTCAAGCTAAATGCAAAAAAATGTATCATCATACCATACGGCAAAAACATGACCCCTGTGGATTACCACATCAACAGCAACCCCGTAAGCACACAACCTGTGGTGAGAGACCTGGGCAGTCAGGTTTATAACAACCTCACATTTGACCATCATGTAGCGGCAGTGATCAGAAAAGCCTTTTACTTGGTTCATCTCATAAGTAAAGGGATTGCATCCAGAAAAAAGGAGGTTATTACCTCTCTATACTCTTCCCTCATGAGACAAATAATTTAGTATAATGCCCCATTTGGGATGTACCTCTCTAAACATCTGAACCAACTGGAAAGGCCACTGAAATACCTCACAAAGAGAATCCATGGCCTCCAACACCTGTCCTATGCAGGCAGGCTCAAATCATTATCACTCTACTTGGTATCGTACAGATTGCTCAGGGGAAATATGTGTCTCACCTACAAGGCAATCTCGGCCCCTGCCCTACTAGAGATGCTCCGTATCCGTAAGTCTAACCTCTCATGCACTACCTGCCCAGAAGGCCTGAATCTAATACACAACATCAACAAAACCTGCTGAAGAGACAGGTTTGTCTCCCAGAGGCTACCCCATCTCTGGAATATACTTCCCATACACATCAAACAGAGCACCTCACTGACCCTCTTCAAGTGCAACCTTGATGAGTGGATGAGAAACCACATATTTGTCCCAGGGGTTCCACCTGTGTCCCTCATTGACAGGGATGACAGGTGATGACTGAGGTTTCTTTTTGGGGATAAACTCTTGGCTAGGCTTGGAACGGTCCCAGGGCCATTAGCCTAGTAACCTCCTATGATCCTATCATTCTAAATGATACATTTGCTATAGCTTATATTTTCAAATGGCATATTGTTCACTCCTACTGTTGTGTCAATGGGATTCAGAATGGAAATATTTTATTTGTTAAATATTTCTGCCAGCATTTTCTGCCTATTAGTGACATTCACCACAATGCATTATGGTACACCCAGCTTACCCTTTCACAGTCTAACTGTTGTCTTGAATTTTAATATAAATAATAAGAGTAGGTCCTGTGATCCAAATGGCATTACAAAATGTGTCATCTGCAAAAGGCACTCTTAGAAGCACACACCTTTAGCATTAAGCTTTAAGCCACAGTGAAGTACACATTGAGTAACATCAAAATACTGTCATTCTTAATGACTATTCAGAATGGAAATAATTGAAACAGAATTATAGATTAATAAACAAGCTTGATTTGCATCATTTTCCCCTTCCTGGTTGTAAAGGAAATGTACATAGAATATTTTCAGTCATACATAGCAGAGAACTACATTGATTTCAAAGAGTTAGGGTGGTGTTCATAGTCATTATGTCATTGCATAAAGGCTGTCTTCACTGTCCATGTTTCCTCAGCAAAGGCATGATTCATAGAGGCCATTTTTGCTAACACGTAATCCCCATGAATGAAAGTCATAAGGAGATGCAAATAAGAAATAATGTAACAGAGCATGCTAATGAGGCTTTCTCTCACCTATTTACAATTTGTAGTCAAACTTTCAGGTGTTTCTGTGCTATATGCAGATTCATTATAAAAGGCAAAGTCAATCATTTTCTATCTACTATGCAGTCTGTGAATATGCTGTCACTATTAGTCTTGTTATTTCTTGGTGTGAGCTGCTTGTCTTGGCTAAGCCAAAACCACTTGCACCCAACTGTATTCAACAGCCAGAAAGGAAGAGATACAGGTAGAGAATAACTCACTGTCATTTTGACAGTCAGGAGATGCTTGATATACTAAGACTGGACAGGGATATTTTAAGGGTCTCTAGTGAGTATATATGACCCCCACATGGGCACTGTGGGGATGAGTGGCCTTCCTGTCCCTGTAGATACAAAAGAATGTATAGTCCTCCATATACTTGTTACTGGGACCTTCTGGACACAGACTGGGGACACTTTGGGTGTCTCATCGGCTTCTGTCTTGAGGATCCTTCTGCAGTCACTGGATGTGCTCTTGGTACATGGGGATCAGTACATCTATTTCCCAGTGACACCACAGGACTGAGCCTGGCCTATGCATGCCTTTTATGGGGTGGAACATTTCATCGAGGTACTCTGTGTGATAGGTTGCACACATGTTGTAAATAGGACCCCGTCGGGTCCGGGGGGGGGGGTACCACAATAGAAATGGCTATGCATGGGAGTGCATCACCAGCCACACTAGGTCACTCTATCACCTCTTCCTGCATGGTAGAATGCCCAGTGGTCATCATGTTGTAAGTAGAAAAAATATATTTTTTTCTTTTTTCTGTTTTATTTAAGTAGTTATACATGGTGAAATATATTGCTAAAAAGTAAGCCACTTTTTCTTTGTTTTGCCCCTTCCCTTTCTTTCTTTTCATTTTTCTTTCAAGTAATGCTATCCACAGGGTCATGACATCAGTGAGAAATCCAAGTGGAGCTGCTGAAGACAATTACAACATAGACTTGTACAGGACCAACTCTGTCATGGGGGGTGGGGGGTCACTGGTCTGTTGAAGTGCTGTTTTAGTATCAGGATTAGTGTGGGGTTGTCCTTCAGTATGACCAGCTACTGCATGTTGCATTCTGCATAAAATGATCATGCATCAGTCTGGTGGTGAAATGACTCATGCTGTAAGTGTAGCTCCAAGTTCCAGTCCTAGTATGACTAATAGTGACCAGCCAGTAGAATGGAACCCCATGTGGCAGGCTCATGCATAGTGTATGGCTGAGCAGGTAAAGAGGCAGTGTCTAGTCCAGAACTATGGACCATAACATTCAGGTGTTTCCTTTCTTGTAAAAAACATATAGAGTGTAATTGACATACATAGCAATATCTGTGGACAATGATGTGTGGTGCATGATCTACTGTCACAGTTCATCTCACATAGACTGGGAGCACTACTCAAGCCCCAGAACCTTAGCCCAAAGGTTCCTGGAAATTATAAACTCAAATGCTATGGAACAACTAGTCACCACTCCCACAAGAGGGGATAACATACTAGACCTGATCATTACCAACATGGGGACTCTATGCTCCACACCTGAAGTATATCCCTCATTGGTAAGATCAGACCATAAATTAATTTCACTGGATGTCCACATCCCGACCCCACCCCCAGCCCAGAAAACCACAGTGAAAAACTTCTCAAAAGCGAACTTCTCACTTCTCAAAACCAAAGTGGAATCCTTCAATGCCCCAGGACCAGTGGAAACTACGGCCCAAACTGCAGAATCCTATATAAACGTATTCTATGGACACCTCCAGGAATGCATGGATCATGCTATGCCAAACAAAACCAAAACCCAAACATCCAAAGGCAGGTGTCCAGTCTGGTGGACCCCAGCCATAAATAAACTGTACAACAGAAGGAGGAAAATACTACATGATAGAGCAAAATCCCTAATAGGGAAGGCATCTCTGATCAGTACTAGCAAAAAATTACGATTCCCTCATAAAATCTTCCAAGGCCAGCTTCGAGAGAAAAATTGCTCAGGACACTAAAGACAATCATAAGGCTTTTTTCAGTTATGTTAGGAACCTGGGATGCAACTCCCAGACTTGTTCTGAGTTGATTCTAAATGACAAAAAATACACTGAACCCACAGACATCGCCAATATCCTGGCAGACAGGTTCAGTGCAAACCCCCCCCCCCCAAAAAAAAGAGCAAGTATCCATCCCGGCAGAGGGCTGCCTCCCAAACATCTCTGATGCTCAGGTGAAGGATGCCCTCTCCAAAGCAAAAAACACTGCTTCCATGGGACCAGATGGCATCCCAGGTTGCTTCCTACATGAACTCCAAGAAGAACTAATCCCTCAAATAAAACAGCTGTACAATGTCAGCCTCACTACAGGATATGTGCCCACAGAATGGCGTACAGCAACAGTGGTCCCACTCCACAAAGGTGGAGCCTCTACGGACCCTGGAAACTATCGCCCCATAAGCCTGACTAGCTTAGTCTGCAAGGCTATGGAGAGGATCATCATGGAGCTCATAAACAAAGACATCGGGGACCTACAGACACTAGATCCTACCCAGTTCAGCTTCATCAAGGGCAGATCCTGCCTTTTGAACCTGGTTGACTTCTTCGAAACAGTCACCAAAGCCATAGATGAAGGGAAGGTAGTCAACACAGCCTATCTGGACCTAGCAAAGGCATTTGACACAATACCCCACTCGGGCATCATAGATAAGCTATCCAGCTTAAATATAAACCCCTATGTCACAAGATGGGTCGCAAACTGGCTCAAAGACAGAACCCACAGAGTGAGAGTTGCTGGAGCCATGTCAGACTCGAAACCGGTCACAAGTGGCATCCCACAAGGTTCTGTCCTGGGACCGCTCTTGTTCGGTATATACTTTTCCGAGGTACAGGCCAACATGGGAGGACTATGGCTCACCAAGTTCGCAGATGACTGCAAACTAGGCACCATAATCAACTCTCAAGCTGACACAAACATCCTTCAAAAAGGTCTCACAGAGATGGATAACTGGTGCCAGAGCCATGGTCTAAAGCTAAATGCCAAAAAGTGTATAGTCATACCCTTTGGCAAAAACAATGTGCCCACAAATTACCTCATAGGCGGTAACCCATTAAGTACAGAGAAAGTAATTAGGGATCTGGGGACCCAAGTTGATAGCAATCTCTCCTTTGACAACCACATTGCCAAAGTGGTTAGAAAGACCTTTTACATAGCCCACCTCATCATGAAAGGATTCACATCTAGATCAAGAGAGGTAATAGTGCCCCTTTATTCATCTCTCATCAGGCCCATCATAGAATACAATGCCCCTTTTGGGATGTACCTTACCCGACACGTGCAGCAATTAGAAAGACCCCAAAAGTACCTCACCAAGAGGATCAAGGGACTCAAACAGATGCCATATGCTGCTCGGTTAAAAAAACTCCAGCTCTACTCAGTTGCATACCCCCTACTTCGAGGCGATCTATGCCTGACATATAAAGCTATGTCCAATCCAGAATTAATGGACATGCTCCACCTCAGTAAATCTAAATCCCTTAGAGCCACACACTCGAGGGATTTGAACCTCAGCACTGAAATAAATAGAACTTGCTGGAGGGACAGATTCATAACCCAGAGGCTCCCTTCGCTCTGGAACAGAATTCCAATTCATGTTAGGCAGAGCACCTCACTGAATCTCTTCAAGAAGAATCTTGATGAGTGGATGGGGGATCGTAGGTTTGTCCTGGGGATTACTTCCGTGTCACTATTAGACAGAGGCACAGCAAACTAAACCTTAAAAAGGGCACAGTATACTCAAATCAAGGGGTGGCGTAAGCCAAACAAAATCGGGCTAGGCTTATAATTGCCCCAGGGCAGATAGCCTAGTATGAACCTATGAACCTATGAACCTATTCCCTTTCATCATTAAATAATATATTTTTTTTATTTTAGAACAGGTACTCATATTATTGTTTGTAAAAGTCATATCTGAGTGCTCACTGACTCTTTATGATGTCATAAGGCATCATATAAGGAATAATCACATTTTTAACTGTTTTCCACAATATTCTGCTGAAGTGATTCCTAAGTATGCACATCCTGAATGTCCTGAATTGGTATAATTAATAAAAAGTCTTATTTCAATATTTAATGTGTGTTTATAACTGCCAATTAAATGAAAATATAACTTTTTTTAATATTGCACAATATTTCATCAGTTCGAAATATTACATAGTTCAAATGGCTTAATGTTCTCTCTGCTAAGATACTGCACATGAGATTATTCCATTTTTCATACACAATTATTTTTCTTGCCTAGGAGACAAAGGGTAAAGTGGCAGCAGTATTTGTTAAGATGGCATCATTTTAATCATTAATTTTCTTATTAGTGTATCCCTTAATACTTGGGTATTACTACTTTTAAGTTGTAGGTAACTGCCAGCTGTAACAATAATAATACATAGAATATTAATGTTGTTAATCACAGCAATGTTATGTTATGACATACAGCTTTCTTTTCACAATTATACGAGGTTTTAAACAATACCATTAGAGGAATGAAATGTATACAGTAGAAAAACATTCTAAGTTCCCCCCACCTTTTTGTTATTGTATTTTACTTTAATAATTTATTTCCTTTCGAGTTAAACCTTGACATGTTTGTGTAAAAGCCAAATTGTAACAGTAATGTCACAGTTGAATCACAGTAGGTCGAGATCAAATGTGTCACACACATCTCCTAAAGATAGGCTAGGTGATGGTACAAGTGATTTTGCAGAGGGGCTGTTGCGAGAGCTGGACAGTGAGTTGTTCTGAATTCATGACCTTCTTGGTGTAGGGGATCCTGCAGCCAGTGTTCTGACAGTACTGCAGGACCACAATTGGGACTTTAAATGAAAGGTTGTGTTACATGTAGATGAATGCTGACATGGATTGCATGAACCCTTTCTTGTTTGTTTCCCCTTACTAATTACTGTACTTTCTTGAGAAACACATCCAGTCTCATGTGATCTGCCCAAACATATCTGGACAGTACCCCGTCCTCTTCCCATTCGAAGACTAACTCCTTACTAGCACAGAAATGGATGTGGTCATTTTTGGTGTGCCACCATACTTGGCTTTAGTGTGATAGTGGGATTATCCCTTTTCTCTGCCATTTCCTTGTAGTGCTGTCAAGCCTCATGTATACTGGGAAGGAAACTGACCATTTCCAGTTGCCTAACTGTGGTACTGCTCTGAGGCCTTACAATGTAATGGCACATTTGCTGATAGGCAGCCAATGCTTTATGTGTTTCGGGTAGCTGTGACAAATTCCTGCACCTGGTGCCATTTGTAAAGGTATCACTGTGCACTGTTAACACTGTTACCTCATTGTTTAAAGATAGTGGTGTAGAGGTGCATGAGTTATTTTCCTGTAAAAGCATGAGTTTAATATCAGAATATGCTTGACTTTGTGAAGTGCTGTCTGAGTTACTAATGTTATGGGGTGTGAGATCCTACCATTAAACTTGGGGTCTGTGTTCCACTTTCCTCAGGCTGCTTAATAAATATAACCATGTTAACCTCCTCATTTTCAACAGCCATTCTGCTGCTGATACCCCAGATTTACTGGTATTGTGGAACTGTTACTTACCATGCACAATGCCTTCATTGTCATTTTGTGCAAAAGTGGAGGGTTCACCTGTTAATAGTAATTGTTGTGCATTAAATTTAATCATTCTAAGTTAGTACTCAATTCTCTGTATAAATATATATTACTGTTTTTAAACCAGCATTCCTGAGCAGATGTGTGTTGCTGCTACCTCAGACGTTGGTAATAGCCAGTGACCACACCACCTCTGATTATTCCACTGCCATCACTGTCTGTGTCATGGTCATCTCCAGGACTGGAGAGGTGGTATTCCTCATCTGCTGTTAAAGAGATAAGTGTTAGAGGCACCTCTCTAGTACTGGTATGGGCAATGGCATTATACCTTGTCTTTTGTCTAACATATGATTTGCCCTCTTCTTGCACTGTGTTAATGTGTGGTTCCTTCCACTGACAGTGTTTGCATTCATAATAATGTGATTCCAGAGCTATGCCCTCTCAGAATGTCTGTGACTCCTTCCAAAAAGACATTTGTTGCATGTCCTAAGGGCTGACATAAGGATGCAGTTCTCCTCATGGCTAAAGTTACCTTTCTCTGCCTTGAAAACTGATTTTGTATCATTAGTATACCTAAAACAATATGCTACAGTCATACACAAAACTTTAGATGCAACCATCAGTCAAACAACTCAACAATGAAAGCATGACTGCCATGCTCACAACAACAAGAAAAAAAGTTAGGTAGCACAAAACCCATTTTTATATTCACATGCAGGATTTCAAACCAGTTAAGTAAGGTTGTGTTGAAGTAATGTATGCACCATCATGATACATTCACAGTAGTAAGACAAGCAGCTTGTTAATAGATCCAGCTTTCCTCTACCACGTGTATTGATAATACTGTCATTTTTCATTCTGCAGTTCCAGTAAAGCCACGTTGTGCTAGCAAAATAACCTTGACACTTCAGTACTCCACAATTAATTAACTACATTTCTACTTTGTGTGACCAATCACTAAATGACAACAGATTAAAAAAATATATATCTTTCTCAGTCATCACTATACATTTTGACTGTTGTAATTAATTTCCATTTACTCATGACAGTTTTACAGTATTCACTTGTCATCCTAATCTGCACATTGTATCAGTAAAGCAAACATTTCTTCAAAAAAAAAAAGAAAAACAAAGTAATCTAACATCATTTTGAACTGTTTCATATTATTTTGTAAATTTTCTATTATTTTTCCATACTTTAAAAAGCCTGTAGTTTCTCAAGTCATTTGCTGCCTAACTCAAGTAATAATGTGACACACATTATGACCTCAAATCACTCAACATTTACTAAAAGTTGTTGCTAGCGCACACAGAAAGATATATTTAATTAGTCCAATTGCCTCACTACTTATATTATAGATAGCTTATCTCCACACACAATATTATTATCCATTCCTATCACCCTAATAGACTACGTTGATCCAATGAACAATATCTTCTCAGTATATATATATATATATATATATATATATATATATATATATATATATATATATATATATATATATATATAAACCCCACAATACTCTGGCCAATCTCTCTATTCATACTCTGTTGCTAAAAACTGGAATTCTATCCCTCTGCAAATTACATCTACCACTACCTTTTCCTAGTTCAATGTACTACTAAAAGGCTACCAGATAAAACCTGGTCCTGCTCCTACACTACCCCAGAATGATCCCTCCCTCCTTCTACCATCAACGTACTTTGACTATGTTCAGAAAGAAGGATTTGGAAACATCTGTTTCTTAGACAAAGTCAAATATATTTTGCCTAGTCTATATTATCTAGTCATCTGTATTCCAAAGAGTGTAATCTGTGTGTTTAATGCCATCTCTATGAACTGCAACTTGTGAATACTTTATATCTATTGACAATGTTCTTTTCCATCTTGTTATATCTGTCCAAATATTTGCACTGTATATGCATAGGTTCACACTGTATGAGCTTACACTGAATTTTAATTTACTTAATATGTCATTCTTCTGGATTAGGCTTTGTAATAATGTTATTTAACTGTAACTATAGTATGTGAATGTGGAGCTTTGCTCTCTGGGTTTCTGCTGAAAATGGGATATTATTCCCATCAGACTTCCCCGGTAAACAAATTTCAAATAAATAAAAAAATATGGTATTTCTGCAGAAATAAATAAACAAAAGCCACCCCATTCCCCCCCCAAAAAATCATTAATATTATTGCTAAACTGCAGGAGGAATGTAAAAAGAAATTATTCCTTCCTGGCATACCTCTCAACGGTCCAGATTTTTGCTTCATATTTTTGGTCTGTTTCTCATAAAATTGTGGGAGATCATTAACAAATTGAGGGTTGTAGTCAGAAAATAATGACAGACTTTTAAGTTTCAGACCTCATACCCTTCAGAAGATTCATGCTAATGCAACACCTGTTATTCTATCAACTTGCTATGCTTTTAAAGAGCAGTATTTAAAAAGTCCCTATTTTTGAGCCTTTGCCCCCATTATTTATGGTTTTGTCCAGATTTCTTGCTCTAAGAGATTGAAAGGTATGATTCCTAGTGTTCAGGTGAAATAATCACAACAGGTAACAACAGCAAGGCACAATGGCGCTAGCAGATAAAAGTGAGATAAAAACTGCTGACTTTTATCCACCACATAAATGAAATGTGAATTCATTTCTTAAAAAAATGTAGGTGACAAAGCATTTTTGGGTAAACCAAACCTGACAGTAAGAACAGTACCAGGTCTAATGTTCCTTCTTTTTAACTGAGTTGTATTAGGGTGATGTCACATGTCACACCCCAGAGAGGGTTGTTCTAAACCTGTGAACTACAGCCCTGCTCATACTTTCTTCATTCTTGAACTGGCACTTCTAATGCTTGCACAAGGTTGTGCAACTATCTGGACTGATAAGGTGTCCAGAATTATACTCTGTCATCTGTGTGATTCATACCTAGATTAAAGCCAAGCATGCATAAAAGGTGTGGACTGGAAAAAGATTAACATTTGGAAGGAGTTGTGTGAGCACCACTCCACCCTGACAGGGATCACCTGCTCTTGCCCCCAGTGTTGGCACAGGAACAATGAACTATAGAAGTGTAGGCCTGACCATCTGGCTGAGTGGCTAGGGCAGATGATGGTGAGAAGGCCACAGTCCTATAGTAAATAATTCTTTTTTCTTTCATTTTTTGTTATTTATATCAAACATAGGTTTAAAATTAAAAGCAGTTGCATAAATGAAGGCAGATGCTACAAAAATATGTGTAATTACAGATATGGATTTATACGTAATTATAATGCATAATAAGGAACAAACATATCTGTATGCAGAACTGCATGCATGGATACAAATTTGGAATGTTATGTGATGACATAGGTCTATGTATAAATACAAAAACGTGTTTATGAGAAAAGAAACATTTGTAAGTGTGCATATATCTGTCTGTAAAATACAGCTGTACTTTTACCTGTCTACACTTACAACTGTTTTTTCATGAATATAAATGTTATGTATTTTCTACATAGGTTCATAGGTAGGTACTAGGCTATTGACCCTAGGGCATATATAAGCCTAGCCAAAAAGGTACCCTGGCTTTCACCACCCAAGAAAATTATTTTCCTGTACCCCTGTCGAGCAGAGCCACAGAGGTGATCCCGGGGTGAATTTCCTATCTCCCATGCAATCATCAAGATTTTTCTTGAAGTGTGCTAATGAAGAGCTTTGTTTGATATAGATAGGTAGTTTTTTCCAGAGTATGGGAAGTCCCTGGAACAGGAATCTATCCCTCCAGCATGTTCTGTTTACTGTGGTGACAAAGTTTAGGTCCCTAGAGCGTGTAGCTCAGAGAGATTGGGATTTCTTTAAGTGGAGCATATCCAACAGCTCTGGGTTTGACATAGCTTTGTATGTTAGGCAGAGATCGCCTCTGAGTAAGCGATATGCGACGGAGTAAAGCTGGAGTTTTTTGAGATGGTCTGCGTAGGGCATCTGTTTGAGGCTGGTAATCCTCTTTGTGAGGTATTTCTGCAGCCTTTCCTGTTGTTGTAGATGTCTTGTGAGGTACATACCAAAAGGGGAGCTGTATTCTATAATGGGTTTAATGAATGACGAGTGGTGGGGAACAATGGCGTATTTTTTCCTGGATGAGAAACCTTTTGTGATGAGGTGTGCCACGTAGAAGGATTTCCTGACTACTGTGGTGATGTGATTATCAAGGAGAGACTACTGTCCACCTGTGTCCCAAAGTCTCTTATCACACTTTCGGTATTAAGTAGACTACCACCTATGTGGTACTTTATGGGTACAGAGTTTTTACCAAAAGGGATGACAATGCACTTTTTGGCATTGAGCTTGAGGCCATGGGTTTGACACCAGGCATCTGTCTCAGTGAGGCCCTTTGGTAGATGTCCACATCGTTAGGAGTTTAAATTATGGCTCATAGTTTGCAGTCATCTGTGAACTTCATTAGCTAAAGACCTTCTGTGTTAGCCTGTACTTCAGAGAAGTAGATACCAAACAGGGAAGGACCCAGGACTTAACCCTGTGGTACTCCACTTGTCACTGGTCTGAAGTCAGATTTGGAGTCTGCTACTTTTACAGTGTGGGTTCTGTCAGTGAGCCAGTTGGCAACCCATCTTGTGACATAGGGATTTATGCCTAGTTTAGTGAGTTTATCTATAATTCCAGAGTGGAGGATGGTGTCGAAAGCCTTGGCAAGATCTAGATAGGCTGTGTGAAGCACCTTACCCTCATCTACAGCTTTGGTGACTGCTTCAAAGAAGTCTGTCAGGTTTAGGAGACAAGATCTGCCTTTTACAAACCTGAACTGGGTGGGGTCTAGAGTTTGGAGATTACCAATGTTATTGTTTATAAGTTCCATGATGATAAGTTCCAAAGCCTTGCAGACCAGGCTCGTCAGGCTATTGGGGCAGTAGTTCCCAGGGTCTGTGGTGGCTCCCCCTTTGTTGAGGGGGATAACCATTGCTGGGCACCATTCAGTGGGCACAAAGGCTGAGGTGAGGCTATGATTGAACATGGTACTTAGGTGGGGTGCCAGTTCGTTCTGTAGTTTGTGTAGAATGCAGCCTGGGATGTTGTCATGTTTTATATTTGCACTTTACTGATGCTAATGACGAATGGTGGTTTAATATAAGACATAGCAAGACATTTAAAATGTCTGCCTGATATGGGTTTGGTTGCAATACTGTACTGGAAGCACTTTAGTCCCTATATTATCTTTGTGTATAAATGCATTTGCAATTATATATAGAAAGGAAATCAGATAAAGGTAGAAAACAGCATTTATTACTTGACATTTCTTTTTCAAATGTTAACATTTTATTCATACTTACCAGCCTCCCTCAGTTAATTTTTTTCACACAAACAAAAAAGATATTTGCATTGCCACATAATTTCATGTACATATGCATTACCTTAGTTAGTACTTGAATTACATGTAGCCAGTTTTTGTAAAGAAAGGCTTTTGTTTGTGCAAGCAGAAAATAGTTATTAGTATGATAATTGTCAAGACATTTCTTCCACTATATCCACTGCATGTACAATGACTGAACTCAGTCAGGCACCACACCATAGCCAGAATGGAGATTGTGGAGGGCTGTGGAGATTGCAGCTTCAAGTGAATGACCATCACATAGATTAGTGAGAGGTGACCAGTTTTATTACTTCTGTATACAGAAGGTGTACTGCATCCATCTGTAACAGAAAAAAAAAGTTTTGTTTAATGAAGGCCGAATTGAAAAGAAGTGAAAAATATTAACTGAGGGGCCTGGTAAGTATGAATAAAACCTTAACATTTAAAAAAGAAATGTCAAGTAATAAATGCTGTTTTCTACCTTTATCTGATTTCCTTACTATATATAATTGCAGAAGTATTTATACACAAAGATAATATAAGGACTAAAGTGCTTCCAGTACAGTATTGCAACCAAATTCATATTCAGTTTTAAATGTCTTGCTATTTCTTATATTAAACCACCATTCCTCATTAGTATCAGTAGAGTGCAAATATAAAAAAACACCAAGACTTAATAGCAATACATTCATTATTCCCATGTGCACATAAACATTCCCATTAATTTTGTTTTAGTTCAATAAAGAGTTAATAAAAATAACATTCACTGATAATAAAGATTTGAATAATGTGCAACATTATGTGTGATTTTATTGTCAGTGTATCTTTTTTGTCTCCCCTCTCCCCTTTCTCTTTTTTTTCTTATTTTAATTATGCATTCCTTTGTCCTTCTTTGTTTTCTTTCACTCAGATTTCTGTTCATTTTTCTACAGGTCCAGAATCCTTAGGAGCAGCCAAGCCATATGCCTCCATTATTAGGGAAAATACACCTGCTGCTTATGCAGACAAGTCCTCACAAGGTCAGGGCAATGGCATCAATCCTGTAGACAGCCTTGGTACATGGCAGCCTGGAATCCTCACTGAACGTGGGCTTTGGGACTTGATAAAGGACATGGTGGAAAAGGCAGTGCACAGATGCCTTCAGCCAGTCCAGGATTACCTTTGGTAGGTAGAAGACTCACTGCCCCAATCAGCACCTACTACTGCACCACCACTGGCCCTGTCTCTCAACACCGGGGTCCTCCACTGCAACCCCATCAGGCAGAGGAAATGTTTGAGGTCTTCTTGACTAAGGAATGTTGTACAGACAGCTGGGCACCATTTCAGCCTCTTTCTTCCCTTATCCTCTCTACTGCACCCTCTTACCTACTTCCCACTCATATTACCCTCATTTATAAAAACACATTTGAAAAAATAGGGAGTATATATATATATATATATATATATATATATATATATATATATATATATATATATATATATACCCTACAAAACATAGAACCCTTCCTCTCGCACCTCCTCCAGCACAACCTTCTTGATACTTTTCTTCTGTATTCCCCTATTTGTTAGGTCTTTCCTTTTTCCGTCTTCCCTATCTCCCCCTTTCTATTCTTTTAAGAAACCAGTCAAGATGTCCACATAATAATATCCCTATATAAAACATATTAAACCCCTTTCATTCTTAAATATTAGTAATAATTAAAGCTGTAATGTCTGCTGTTTGACTTAAGTCTTTCAAGAATGACTACACATAGCTTTATTCATCCTCAGTGTCTATCTACAAAATCGTACAAAGCCTAAGGCTTTCACATCCTCCTTCACACACACTTAATGAGTGGCTTCAGCTGTTTTATGATTTTGTCATAAATGGGCATGATTCTTAAAATTTTGTAATATGAATAATCTACACTTACTGTATTTGCATATAGGTTTAGTGGTGCTCTTTGGAGATAACCACAGATAACTGCTACAGAACAATGAAACCCAGTACTACAAATATCACCCTAAGTGTGCAGGGTAGATTTCTTTATGTGCTATATTTTCAAGTGTGTGTGTGTGTGTGTGTGTGTGTGTGTGTGTGTGTGTGTGTGTGTGTGTGTGTGTGTGTGTATGCCATGTTCATAATTCCTTAGGAAGGATACAGAAATTACTATTTTCAAGTACACTAAGCCTTGATAACAACAACAGCAATGATGGCAGGCTACACTCTTCTGACTTTATGAATATGCAACATTAGGTAAGGAAATACACAAGTCCAAGGCACCACATAAGCAACAATCCAGGAATCTCTTCTAGTTCAGTTAGTTCTTGGTCACTAATGTGACTATCAACAAGAAGCTTTCAAGTTATTGCCACAGTTATATAACTGAAAGTAGTAATTATTTGCAATCATAAAGTCTGGAATCTGAGGATATCAACATTTAGCAAATTTGTAAATGTGCTGAAATAAATGTGATTTTTAATCACATTTTTCAATTGGAATATTGTTGTATGCCATTTTATGAGCAGATGAGTTGTCATTTTCATGAAGGCAGTAGCTGGAGATGTAAAAGTTATTAGTTTAAGTGATATAGCTACAACAAGAATTCAGAAATCATAAAAAGTATAGTTGTTTTAGTAAAAACAAGAGTGTGGGAATTTAATACAAACCCTTACATAATCAGAAATGATTTAAAAATATTGAGGTCGTATAGTATCATTATTTGAAAGTAGGTAATAATGTAGTAAATAATATAACATTGTGTTTGAACTGTGCTGATAAATAGCATTAAATCAATGAAGACTGAGAGAGAGAGAGAGATTGTGTGTGTGTGTGTGTGTGTGTGTGTGTGTGTGTGTGTGTGTGTGTGTGTGTGTGTGTGTGTGTGCGTCTGTATGTTTGTGCGTGTGTGTATGTTTGTGCAGGGAGCAGGAAGGTGAAATTATCTGAGGTGACATTTTCAAATCTATTTAATAAGAATGTATAAAACAACAGTTAGACACTAGCTGTGGTTTCAGTGCACAGTACCAGCCTATTAGAAGTAAATAACATGAACTTGTTTAAGGGCACAAAGATAATGCCAGGCCAAACTGTGTGATGACTCCATACTTAAACCTATTGATTGCTGCATTTCTGTACAGCTATGATAAACACAGTGACCAAATATTTTGCAGAGATAAAATGGTCAGGCACTAGCAGTATCTATCCAGGTCCTGCATATTTATATATTTAAAATGCATGAAAATAACCTCTCCTGGCAATTCACCTAGACATTAATTTGGAGAAACAAAATTTGAAATCTTCTAAAAGTTGTATTATTTTATGAAGTATTATACCAGAAATGTGTACCTGTTATACATTGATATGTGCTTATCTAATTCTCATTCCACAGCCAAGCACAGAAAAGGAATTGATTTTTTTAAAAGAGATTGCTGAATAGCTTCAGAAATAAACCTCAGAAAAGGTTACAGATGCATATACCACAGCAGGGGAGATTAAACGTACTTTTTCCTATTGTGTTAGAGCTTGAATCAGCTGTATTTAAATAAACATTAATGTGCAGTCCCAAAGAATAGAATGAAGTAAACTATAATCAATATTTTAGATATTTTAAATGTTAATGGATAGAGGGCAGAAAATATGAGCAAGTGCTCAGGAGACAACCCACATCAGGACAAAAGCACAGCTGTACTCTAAACTATTATCAGTGATTTGCACAGTAATGCTTGAATGTTGTTGTTTCTAGACTAGAATGGATTGTAAGCATACTGTATTTATTCTGTAGCATTTCATAATTCATGATAGGAAGTTAGTAATAGCATAAAGGTTTGATAAAACATAATACTATATAAGGCACCAGACCAGAGTTAAAAGTGTGGTAACCATATTACGGCCTGTACTCTAGTCTGTATTACTAGGAGAAGATAACCTGCAGAAGATGTGTGAAAGAAAACTGTGTAGAATCGGTAAAAGTATAACCCTGAGGATATGATAAAGTTATTTCAACTAAAAAGATTTTAATTATTCACTGCTGAAAGACATACCAAAAGCTTTGAAACTGAGCATATAATTATTATTAAGATGCTGAATGAACACAGCAGCCTTTATGTTGCAATTTACATTTTTATTAATACCTTTGGAATCCTTGAATACTCAGGCAATGGACATGAGAAAAATTAACAACATACCTAATGTGATCATAATTTTTAACAATAACTCCTGCTCTTATACTCTGTTTTTCTATATAATACCCTACAAGATCCCATTACATTTGTTCTTATTCCTGTACTAATCACTTTAGATGCATCTAGAACAAAGTGGTATGAAGATGCTGACACGTATTGAGCTGAATACTGGGTCTACATTTAAATTATCTCAATGTTTCTGATATCTGTATCTTTACAGGACACTGAAAGCTGAATAATTTGTATATTTTTTATGTTAGTGCTTTCCTATGCTTCCCTTTATGTTTAAACTCTTTAATAGTATGCTGTTGTATTTTATGTTTCTTTTTCTGTGTAGTGGCTGTGAAGACCTCTGATTCAGGTACAAAAATGGGCTCCCCATGGAAATGTCAGCACTTAAAATGTCGAGTGCTGAAAAGCCAACAAAAAAAGACTGAAAACACAAAACCCAGTATTCAGCTCGCAGAACTATTACTGAAAGCTATATCCCCAGTTTATGGAACATTTCCTATATTATCTCCCTCCACAAAGGAGGACAATCCACTGAACTCTCCAATTACCACCCCATTGCCCTCCTCTCACCTCTGGCAAAGATCATGGAAAAATGTATCCACAAACAATTGCTTGACCATCTAATACAAAATAACCTACTAGCCAACTGTCAACATGGTTTTAGACCTTCACATAGCACTGCACTACTACTGCCCTTCTTTCCTTCACAGACTGTATCAACAACAACCGCAACCTTAACAAGCTCTCTTCAGCCTTATTCATTGACCTGTCTAAAGCTTTTGACATGGTAAGTCACCAAATTCTCATCGCTATACTGAAATCCTTGTCACTAGATACATCCTCCATAAAATGGTTCCAGTCTTACCTGGATAAAAGACAACAGGCCGTGCTATGGCACAAGTCTCTCTCTACTCACCTGTCTGTCAACCTTGGAGTCCCACAAGGGTCCATCCTTGGACCTCTACGTTTTTCCATATTCATCAATGACCTCCACCTTGCCATCCCCCAAGCTACATGCATACAATATGCGGATGACTCTACACTGATATGCTCAGCCCCCTCCTCCTCTGAACCTCTCTATCTTACTCAACAAGTATTTAACACAGTTGAGAAATGGTTCACACATAGATGCCTTCTCCTAAATCCCAAAAAGACTAAACTCCTTCTTTTCTCTCCTACTAAGAAATCCCCCCTATTAGATTTCTCAGTTAACTCTACCAATAAAACCATTATATCCCCTGAACCAACCACCAAACTATTAGGAGTCACCATTGACAATAATCTGAACTTTGATATCCATATTAACAATACCATAAAAACTGTCAACAAAAAGCTAGGCTCACTCTATAGGATAAAATCTTTTCTCCTACCTTCAGCTCGAACCACAATAGCACACACTCATCTTATCTCTTCTCTTCTCTATGCCTCACCTATTTTTACTAACCTATCAAAAAATAATCTAAATAAATTCGAAATGTCCTACAATAATATTACCAGATTTGCAACAGGCAACCCATTTAGAACCCATCACTGCCTCAATTTAAAGCAGCTAGGATGGCTTGAACTACAAAATCTAATTAAATTTCATCAGCTAACTATAGCCCACAGCACTCTTTACAAACCATCCAAAACACCTATTCTTTCCACACTAATCACTCCCTATAAAAACCTGGAATCCTTAAGGTCTTCTCAGAAACTTCTAGTACATACAACTAAAACAAACAATAAAGCTGGTGACTCCATTTTTTCTAATATAGTTGGAAAAGCCTGGAACCTCCTTCCAAATGAACTCTCCACTCTTCCTTCACTACCCTGTTTTAAAAACAAATTGAAAGTACTCCTCAAAACTCATTGGTTATGCCCATGCTCTAAACCAGACTAGTCTAACTGTCCTAATATACTCTGATCTTCCAAACCCATTAACACATTAAAAGCAACTCCTTCCTTATTAAACAATGTTACTAATTATCTCTTGAAAACCTTGATTGTATTTGCATTCCTTTATTATGCCTGTATTTCTGCATTGTAAACTATAGATTGTACTTGCATCCTTTATTATGCCTGTATTCTGCACTGTAAATTTTATGGTGATAACCTGTTATACATACTGTTTTTTTTGTTTTATCTATCTCATGTTAATTGCATTGTTAATTGCATTGTCCTATCTTTGGAGCTTAACTCCTTGGGCCGCTACTGAAAATGGACATGTATCCAGTTGGACTAGCCCGGTCAACAAATGTAAAATAAATAAATAAAATAATAAGAGAAAATATAAAAAAATCGCTCTTCTTCTTAAACTTCTGTTGGGGAGGCAAGCCACTTGCAATTCCCCCATATGAGAGGCATGCCCCCCCCCCTCCATACTGATTTATACCAACTCAGAGATCACCATACCACTGAGGAAAAGGAATATTCTGAGAAATGGAATCTTGAATTTAATGTATATAAATCTGAACTTTCAGCCATTCAGTCTCTGCATTTCAGGACTTGCTCTTGGGTCCCAACATTTCAAACGGTTACCACAAAACTTACTAAATTATGACAAACCATAATGTATTTAGGATCTAGTTGTTACAAGCTGTTACAGTTAAATGTCCATCTACAAAAGAATGAGTGCTGCACAAGGAAAGGTTTCAGAAATGATAGTCTTGAGAAAAATAGTTTTTAATGATGAGAATTATGTCATGGCTCAATGGGCTTCTATTAAAATTATTTTGGTTGGCATTTATAGTTTTACTTATTTAGTAGTAAGATAGAAATATGTACCTAACAATGATAGCAGATTTCTCACTATTTGGCATAATTACCATTAACAAGGATAAAGAAGAGCAAGCTAAGCCACAATCTTATGGCAGAAGGAGGTACTAATGTATACAGTTTATAATTAATAGAAAGAGAAAAATACAGTAAAACACAAAAATGTATATTAAATAAAACAGAGCACCTGAAAAGAAAGTAGCCTTTTAGTTGTCCACTAGCATATTTTATTAAAGTACTTGAAAGTTTCCTTGGCGTGACACTAGTAATGCTAGAAAATGTTACTAAAGTACCTGAAAGTTTCCTTCATATGGAACTAATAATGCTAGAAGATGTTACTAAAGTACCTGAAAGTTTCTTTGGCGTGGCACTAGTAATGCTAGAAGATGTTACTAAAGTACCTGAAAGTTTCCTTGGCATGGCACTAGTAATGCCAGAAGATGTTATTAAAGTACAAGAAAGTTTCCTTGGTATGGAACTAATAATGCCAGAGGATGTTATTAAAGTACTTGAAAGTTTCCTTAGCATGGCGCTAGTAATGCTACAGGATGTTACTGTTAGGGCCATGAAGCAGTGGAGAATGGCAGCTTAAGGTAAGATCTCTGTCTCCAAGCTATAGTATCTTTTTTCTAAATTATGTCTATTGAATGACAAAATATACAGAGAAGAAAAACATTCATACAAAACAGAATTTTCATTTTACATAAACAGTATCTGTAGAAAAACACAACCCCATTGCAAATTGTTTCAGTACAACACTAAAGAATTGGTCTACATGCTGTAATAACTTGTCCACTTCCGTTCATAGGAACCAAGCAAGTCAAGTATCCTGTCCCTCCGATATCCTTCCATGCAGCCAGTTCCAGTAGTATTTTTATAACCTACTCCCCAGGCATTGCAGTTATCATCCCTAATGATACCCCCCATACTCTCACCAATTTGCAAATATTGCAAGTTCTAACACTATGGCCCCCCCCCGTACTGTATAACTTTTGGGTTCTAAGAAAATAACCCCCAAACCTCCTTACCCACATTTGGGGTGACTAGTTACAGCAAACAAAATGCAATAAGGGAGGGAAAAGGCTCCAAAACCTCCCATTGCCACTCCTTCTTCATATTAATTATTCCCATCTTACAACAGTTATGATTTTAACATAACATTAAGTGCACTACTACCATCTTTTAATTCACAGACACTGTTAAGCTCTCTCTCTCTCTCTTACCTCATTGCTCCTACGTAATTTTCTCTAGTCTTCTTTCCAATCCCCTTGCACATTCATTATATTCCCAGCTTTTGCACCAGTCCAGACCCTGACTTTCCCAACCTTCCAGTTCCATGAAATAAACCTCTTTCCCTATTCTGTCACTAAATGCATCTGCTTAGGCTCTTTCTTCTCAATATGAAGCATAGGATAAAGATCACAGATCTTCTAGCTGTTTCTTAAATGCTACTCTCCAAATGTTCAGCATTGACTTCCAGACACTGTTTCACTGTACTGCCACATGTAAAAATGATATACCCTATCTCCCCACTTACTCTTCATCTTTAATCATTTATTTATTTTATTTATTGACATTTGTTTACCAGGAAAGTCCAACTGGGCACATCTGCAATATTTCAGCATTGGTCTGGGCAGAAAAGCTCCAAAGTAACTAATTTAATGCAGTCAACATTTACAGTCGATTGATAGTTATAGTTATCATCCAGCTTTTTATATGCTCTAGTAATTATTCCTTTTTTAATGGCAGATATTTTCCAAAGCCTTTGAGTCAACTTCTCTATTAGTAGAAGGACCACACACAATTAGTGAGAATCCCTAGTGCATTCCCCTGCCAAGATCCACTTTATCCCTATCAGATAAGCCCTATTTAACAATAATCCATATCCACAGCTTGTTGTGAAGAGTCCAAATACCCATCACAATTTGACTTATTCTACATGTTCTGTAGTTTTCATTAAAAATTGCTAGGCAACAATAAACAATTCTTAGTTAACTGCAAGAACTATCCTAACATTACTAGTCTATTACTTATCTAACTAACCTACAGGTTCTAGCAAAAGATAATAGGGTTCCAATGAAGAGTACCTCCTGACAACTCCAACCTGATGATGCCCTACATCCCTAGGAAGAATCTCATCCAACCTTGTTCCTATTACCATAGTAAGTATCTTTACATCTGCATTACACAATGACACCAGCCAAATGTTCACAAAGTTTCTCCCTCTTTCCTATAAGTTAAATTATCATTGTTGACTCTAACATGGAGTCTGGCATTTTTGCAGCACACATAAAATTATTAAGCAAATCTGTCAGCACTGTCATTAAGTCTAATCTCAACAGTTTATAATAATCACGGGGAAACATGTATGTCACATCCCCAACCTTATCTGACATCATATACTTTATAGCTTTCATTAACTCTCATTTTCCCACTCTTTAAAGCAATCTGCATTCATTTTCTCTTTCCAAGTTCATTTCCTGATATTCATCAAGTTCTTAGCATTATATTGCCACTGAACACTATACACTAGCACAGAAAGCCCATAATTCATCCCTTATACCTGCACAGTGATCTGTTGTCTTCACCTCATATTAAAGCCCTATCCACCATTTCAGTTTCAATACAAGAAGCCTCACATTCATTTTCCTCTTGACCCACCATATAACACCTATCACCCCTTTTTCTACCTCTAACCAAAACTTCTCTTGGGACTTCAAATCCTCCTGTGATGCTCGCATTCTATTTTCTTCTCCTTACTCTGACCCGTTCCCCTCACTCACCTATAATTTTTGGTACTCACTTTCTCCTCTTTTACTTCTAAACCACTTCTGCCTTGGTTTCCCGCAATCTGCAGGATTCACTCTCTCCATGCTACTTTTATCCAACTCTTTCCACAGATTCCATGCAATCATCCTTTTCCTTGTATTCATGGGCCTCCTGTTGCACTACGTATTTAAGCCATTTATGCAGTTCACCTTTTGCCAGTTTACACAGATTCAAACTCAGTCTTCAGGCAATTTCATCACAGCCTCTCCAGTTTGTAAGTATGATTGCATGATCCAGAATACCTTTTTGATTTCTACAGCTTTTGCCAGCTCTCTGCTCATCTTGTAATCTATTACAAAAAACCACTTTTTTCACTCCCACTCAGTTCTTTTATACTGTGTATGTATATTACATTCTTTCTTCGCTGAATTGCTTTACTTGCCCCCTTATTTCCCTCCTGATATCCACTAAATCCATCAGTTTCAACACTCTACTCAAAACTTTTTTGTTTCTTTCATGGTGCTATGCCAGCTTGCATAATATACCTAATCTCAAATTTAATATGAAAGTAAAATCTATTCCAACATTACTTTATCCCATGGCCACATAAAGACTTTGATTGCTTACATACAATCTTATAGCACTTTAGGTTTCATAGGTAAGCTCTCAGTTAGCTGTCCTTGCACACCATTTTAAGCCTAGCTTGTTCCCCTTTTGGTGCTTGAATTAACCCATCCTGTTTGGTGTTAAATTGGTTTTACCCATCTAATAGTTAATAATTATATATCACCCTTGGAAAGAATAACTAAGATCATTCTAATAGTTAACTTGAGGGGACCCATGCATGAGCTAAAGCAATTAAGTACTGTCTCTGTCCATTAGTAATACAGTAGGTCATCCTGGGTGTAAATTTTCTATAATCTATCTATGAATCCAAACTATGCTTGAATATAGACAGGAATGACCTTTGTTATACATAAATGTCTGTTCCAGAGCAGTGGTATCCTCTTTGAGATATACCTGGCCCTCTAACCCACAGCATAGTCTGAACATTGTAAGACACCACCATTTCTTTCCATTTTAATTCACACTGCCCCACAACTCACCTCCTGACCCTTAAACAGGACCTATATTCCAGGCCAGCACATATTTATTCAAAATCTTCATTCCTTTTTACTTCTTTGACACATTCGACTTCCAACTAACTGTATCCATTTTTCTGCAATTTGCCCACCTCTATCACCCTCAGCTTAAGCTCCTGTAACAATGCTACCACTCTCTGCTTTATACCCAGGTTAGCTAATGCCAGTTTTCTTCTAACAGAGTTAATACCTTTTACATACCAGGCTGCAAACTTTATTCCTAGCACCCTAGAAATCTTAGATATCTGCTCTTACTCCTGTACATCTAAAGCCCAAGTGTCCTTTGTGCAAATCCCTTGATGGATGGCAATTTTCTAAATGCCACTGAACTAGTAGAATACTGGTGGATTTTAAAATTCCAGAAGGCTCTGCTATTTGTATTTGGATTAAAATGACTGAGTTTTCTTTTTATTTCTGGTGTTGAGATCCATTTTTTATTGTTCTTACTATTTGTTGTATTTAGCCCATTGATCTCAAATACTCAGGTGCATTCCTTGAAGCTGACTGTCCCATTCTTCTCCCTTCCCCAGCTCCAGCATCCCTAATTTAGAACTTCATCCATAAACCCCCTTCTTCTAGTATGGATGCATCCTCACCATGCAATGAACATCTCCTTTTTAGCCAAACATGCTGCCTCACAAACCTGAAGAAATTTGCATGTGCATTCTTCATCCTGCACATACCTTTACAGTACAAACCTATGCCCCTTTCAGAGTTCATCTGTTCACTTCCCAAATATTTTCCATGTTTGTTTGGTTTTTTTTCGCAAAGAGATAATACTTTGCCCATGACTCTGAGACTAATGTCCCTTGTATGACAGATACTGAACATAATCCTGCCATTTTTTATCAGCTTTGGTGGTCTACATAAGGTCTAATCATTGACAGTCTCTGTCCCCAATTACTACCTCCATTCCCTAAACCTAAATCTAAATGCCATTTTTAGTACTTATTACACTAAGCAAAACATTGTTCTGCTGTATTTTTTATGGTCCACTGTGAGAAACAGACATTATAACATTAAGAAATAAATACTAAGTATTAAAAATATATCAGAACTCACATTTCATTTGAAGACAAAACATACAAAGATACAAAAATTGCACTAGAGTAACTTAGTTCATTACAAAGCCTTGGTTATTTACCATTAGAATCAGTGCCTTATAATTCACGCAAGAAGTCTTTTCACTCTGTTTGGGCAGATGAGAAAATGAAACAGCGTTACATCAATAGGAGAAATTAATCAAGATAAAAATATGATGAACCCCATAATCCTTCATATATTTCCAATCTATGTGTCTTTCTGGTGCCTAACACCTATGTAATCTGCTTATCACATACTATCTTCTATTCACATCTTTCCAGGCCATTATGTGCCAGTCACCATCGTCTTCCTATCATTGTATAAAAGATGTACAGAACATAGAAACAGAAGAAAGAAACTAACAAGTCAAACATAGACAACTGAGACCTATGATGAGACTCATCTTCATTTACATTTCAGCCACTTCTGTGTCTTTGCTGCTCTACCTTTCCCACCAAGATCAATTACTTGAGGGAAAAATCTCATCAATGTACCTTTCATGATCTCTTTCCACTCTGACTGTCCTTCTCTCCTCACATCCCTCTATGCTTCCTCTCTCTTACTACCGGATTCATTCACAGTATACTTTGGAGCAAAATCATCCAGTGCACAAATTCCATATAACCAATATCAGTCAACCCTCACCAGATTTAGCCATGGTCTGTTTCTCTCATCAACATCATCATCCTCCAACATCTAGCACAGGATTTGAGACACAGATCTCTGTTGTTACCCTGTATGAATCCCATTGCTGGAGGTTATTGCACAAAGCTCCATGTTGCCCCTTATTTGTAGTACAATGCACTACAGTCTCATCCTCTGCATGCTCATTCTCCCATACGGATCACCTTGAAGTGAAAGCTCTTAGAATGTTTCAATAGAAACTCACTGCCTTCTTTAAACTACAGCACCAATATGCACAACCCTTCCACTGACTCTTAAGTGCTGATGGATAAATCTTACAGGGTTTGGCTCCTTTCATCCTATTTTTTCATTGGTATACCAGAGATGAAAACATTTCTACTGCTTTTGCTTTCAGTCCTACACAAATGAGCACTTTTTAACTGCAGCTTCTGTCAGTGTGAGGGGGATAATAGTAAGGTAGTAGGAAGGTTAGAATCATAGTGAATGCAAAAGGCTGGGAGGGGTAGAGGTCAGGGAAAGGGGTTTGGATGCATAATTTGGATGTGAGTTGAAAATTACCATATTTATTGGAGAGCATAATAGAAGTTATATATAATATGGTATAGGGGCGGGGGAGTCCAGAGATATATGGATTTGTATACAGAGTCTTGACCTAGGTTACAGCAAGAGCAGATCCATGACTTCGACAGAAATTCCTTCAGGGAATATTCAAATGTAGGGAGGATAGGGTTATTCCAGATAATCAGAGGTAGAGAGAACCATGTTCTAGCTACAGAGTAGGAGTAGAGCATCTGTCCTGGAGATCTAGTGGATTTGCAGACTGAAAGGAGTGATTTATCATTAGAATGAAGGGATGGATTGGGTAAGGATATGCTTTGTATAGGACTCATACCTCTCAATAGTCCAAATTTTCACAGATGTCCAGATTTTTGGCTTCTGTTTTTTGTCTGTTTCTCAAAAACATTTGGTTTTCTGGCAAATCACTAATAAATCATTGGGGATTTAAGTAAAGAAATAATGGCAGACATTTGATATTAAGACTACATACCCTTCAGAAAATTCATGCTAATGCTCAACCTGTTATTATACAAACTTTCTAAGTTTATAGGAGCAATATTTAAAAGTTTTCCCTATTTATGGGCCTTTGCCCCCATTATTTATGGCTTTGTCAAGATTTCTTACTGTAAAAGGTTGAGAGGTAAGGCAGGGTTCAGTGCGGGGTATGTGGCTGTTTTTTAGGTGATGCTGTGGCAGTTATGAGTTGAAGGTAGGAAAGGTAGTGGTGAAGTCCACGCCAGTTGAGAAACTGCAGGGCTGTGAAATGATGGGAGTAGTGTTTTGCTCCTGTAGCAAACTTGGCAATTTTATTACAGCAAGCTTGGAGTTTTGTTTTTAGAGATGCTTGTTAGTTTCAGTTGTTATACAAAGAGATTAAAATGAAAACAGAATAAAATAAGCTGTATCAATAGAAAACATGTGCAGAAAAACAGGAATGGCTTCACAGTATATCTACAGATTCACAGCAGTGTGAAATGGAATTTTGGTTTGATGAGGGCTTTCAGAACCCGGATAGATCAGAATCCAGAACACTTATTTATGATGGTCAAAAAAAATTCATTTTCATGAGATGAAATCTGAGAATTAAACCCTTGATTTTAAGTGAGATTTCTGGTCAAAACCTTGATTTCATTATAGTTGCCTATATGCAAATTAAAAAAAAAAAGAGTCTTGGCATAGAACAGTAATGAAGCACGCTGACAGTATTTTCATTGGTATCTATGAGATGAAATAAAGGTTGTAGCAAATGAGTGCTCTTGCCTAAATTGCCAGATCCCATGAAAATCCATTTTTTCGCTATATTCAGTCCAAATCTGTGATCTATGATATTTTCCTTAAAAAATGAAACATCACTTTCTCTGACTGGAAATAACATTCATGGGGAGACTATACAAAAGAGACAATACTGGGTACAAAACTAAATAACAGAAATCGTATGGTTAGAGTATGGTATAGAATGGGAGCTGAACACTATGATTACTATGAAAAACCGGAGGAGATGAGAAATAATTTCTTTGGGAAATTATACATATTAAACAAAAAGCAATATAATGAAGGTTGCAGGGGATAAATGAGAGTCTCCTTCCTATCAAAAATTCCGTAAATACTCTCCTGTAGGAGTGAACAGCACAAAAGGGACAGGTGATATATATAATCTTTATGATGCAAAACCATGGATCAGATCTTAAGCTAACACAGAGAATGGAAATTAATTGAGATACAGGATGTTTACTGTTAAAAGTGAACTATATTATTAGTTGTATGAAGAGTGTAATATAAGAAAGAAATGAGTGGTGGTTGAGGTCAGAAAAGTATGTAAAGCAATAGAATAAAAGGATAAAAGGAGGATTAAAAAGATTGCAATGTCTGAAAGGTTTGGATTATATGGCAAAGTGTAGATGGGAAAACAGAGGGAAGGAGCAGATGACATATGTGAAGACAAATGGAAAGGACATGCTAGATAGAGCTGGAGAAAGGCGAATGAATAGATCAGTGAACTTAAAAGAAACAAATATAGTCCAAACAGTAATAACACAGTGACCATCTGCCAAGCAAAAGTTAAATACTCAAATCAAGGATAAATAAAGGAAAATAGCAAAACAGATAAGAAAAACAGAAGTGGGAAATAGACATAATGAATGGACAAGCTGTAGGAAGAACAATGTAAAAGTGAGAAAGGCATAGAATATGCATTGATAATGGTGGTTGGAGACAAAAGTATACTGAGTTAGTAGTGAGTGATGGTATGTGTAGAGGATTCTGAAATGAAAGGAGTGAAAGACTCTCATATGAAAATATGTATATGTGCCTAAGTAGAGCATTTGTCTAAGGTATACACTATACCAAGAGGCAGGACTGAACTAAATAAAATGCAATATGGTTCAACAATTATACAAGCAATCATTAACAAATGAGTTGGAACAAGAAATCAACAACTTTTCTTCTGTAATACATATTGATAAGTGCAAGCATGTGAATAAACAAGCATTGGCTAGCCACTGTGTGCATTAGACATATGTGGAACCTAAATCACAAAGACATGTGCAAGGGGCAGGGCACAGTCATCATCATCATCATTTGCATATGGTGGGTGGGGGGTGGTAGGAGGGCAAGGCTGACACCAAACAAGTGAGCATGTGTGAGTAACAAACACATGCATCCCTCAGAGTGTACATTGTTTAGGGCCAGTAACAACAGATGTATAGATTTCAACAGTACTGTTTTGATAGTTTGCATGTGTGTGAGGTTGTAAGGGCAAGTGAATTTTTTTTCAATATCTGCTTGTTTGCATTATCACACTCAAGCACTGTGTTCACACTGCTTCCTGGCATATTGGACAGGTGTGGGCTGTGCATAGTAGAGTAGTAAGTTCAATGTCATTACCCCTGACCACGAGAACCATCTCTGTCAGGAATTGCACTGTTACTTCCATGACCCTGGCTAAAAGTCAGGGTACTACCTAAATGTGAATGAAGTCTGCTGGATGAGATCTCCTCGACACTATGCCCATGACCATGATCCCATGGCCTACCATGTTTGCGTGTGGGCACCACAATCAATGACAGAGCAATAGATATAATGTGACTATATGATAGGGATCTTGGACAGCCATTTCTACTAACACCAGAAGATGTAGTGGCTCTCCAGCCACATGGATGCCTATCCTCCTCAAACAGAAGCTCCGTCACAGACACTGCCCAATCCAGTGTGTAATTCATCTTGTCCAAGTAGTTACCCACATGGTTGAGGGAGTCACTCATGTTAGAATGCACAATGTTTAGTAGTCACACTTTATTTTCTAAGGCCCTGATGGAATGTGCCTGTGCCTTCACTATGGCCTTACACATATATCTGGTGGCATCTAATGATACACCAGTATCCAGAGGAGGGTGGAAAACAGTCCTCCTCTGAACACCCCTACCAGCCCTGCTGTGTGGCACCATGCCTTTGTCATGGCTATGGAGAGAAATAACCGGCTCTGCAACCAGAGTAACAACAGTAGCTTGCTCAACAGTGCCATCCTCAACCTGTAATTTACCAGAGGTCTCTGTGTCATGAGTATGCATAGGCATACTGAATGCATTCAAAATATTGGCAGGGACCAACCCTCTGCACCCTAGATTGTACATCTTTAAAACCACCATCATCATCAGAGGCTACTGATACTCTGACATCAGGTGGTAGGAGATCCAAAGTGCCACTCTCAAGGTCACCCATGACAACAAGCAATAAACACAACAAAAAGAAAAATAGGGAATAAAACTGAACACGCATTTTCTGTATATGAAAGGTATGTTAAACTGTAACAGATGGTAAACCAACACAAATTTTATTCTCATATAGACCTGAATCTACCATAGAGACAGTAATACCAACAACCAAATGTGTGTTTACCATGCACAGGTGGCTTGGCAGCCTGGAATCAAGATGTGCCTACATGTAAAGAAAGAAAATGAAAGAAGGCTGATAAGTATCACAATGCAAATGAAAAAGAGAATAACCTCCTTCAAAATGTTGTCATACAAAAATGTAGTGAACAGTTGGAAAACCCCTAAAACACCCTCCTCTATTTCTCCATGACCGTGTGACTGTGCCATATGACTCACAACTATTAATGACTTTCTATATTGCAGACATCTAAGATATATGCAGATAAAGATATAACAATGACGTGCATTTTGCATATCTGGAAGGTCTGCTTTTACACTCTGGGACTGAGTCTGTCATCCACATCTCCACCAATATCAAGGATTCTTTGGAGGCTCTCTGCTGAGCTATCTGGATCAGGAACTCCTCTATTTCAGTTACTGGTGATTCAGTAGCAGGACCACCCCTCCAGGTAATTGCAGCTGCCCTATGGCAGTCACAGGTTATCATGTCACTGGCCCAGTGTTGTATCTGGGAGTAAGTTCTTCCATGTGGTCTGACAGCATTAATGTTGTTGAACACCTGCTCTATAGCCTGCTTTAGACAACTGGTCACATCTACCTCTCACTAACAGAAAAGTTCCATTGGTAACATAAGGCCTGGATAATGATGTCACTTTCTGCATTAGTGTATGGTGATTTGCAGGTTAACGATTTCTTCTTGGATGCATCCCTGTATGAGATGAAGCAGAAAACAGACCTATGACTACATATATAATACAAAGACAGGATGGCTGTTAACTTAATTATGTGTGAATGCACACAGCAATTTAAAAGTTAATGCTCCCTGTGACTACATACAAGTTAGGACAGCCCCCTCCCAAAAAAATTCTAAATCAAATCCTCCACATATATAAATTCAGCCATATATTTATCTATATTCAAGTGTTTAAAGTCTTGTTCTATTTGATACTATGTATATATTTTTGTTTTTAAATTTTTATCCTATAAATGTGTTAACACTGATTTCTTTTGTCAATTTTGTTTATAATTTCTATTACTTTTTGTGATAATTTGTATATAAGCTTAGACTGGAGCTTTTCTTCCTGGGCATCCACTGAAAATAGGCACTGTTCCAGTCAGACCATCCCACTAAACAAATGTAAAATACAAATAACTAAATAAATAAATAAATATCAGCAACAATCTATAAGAGTTCTGTAATGCAGATAACACAGGTTTAGTTGTGTAATGCATTGTAACATTAACAATAAAAATTCAAAATGTAACATTAGATATGTAAGACAAGACTAGTATAATTGTTGCTGAGGAGGGCAGTCAGGTAGAAGCCCATAAACCTAACACATTTTTTCTGCTAACACAGGTAAAAATTGCAAACCTTCATACAAAGTTATACAACATTCATCTACAATAACTGTGCAAACATCAGTAAAATGCAGTCTAAAAATATAGGTCATGTAGCATTCTGTAGCATACATTTTGTAATACAGACATGATTATGCCAAAAGAAAGGGACAAATCAAAAACAATTAAGATAAAAATGCTTTTCGGTGGTCAGTGCAATTCACCTTTTAATGTTAAACTAAATGCATTTTGTAAGAAATAACAATATATCTTGATAATTCAGCAGTTTAAAAACTAGATAATTCTCTAAAGGTTTGTTTATTTAGCAGTATAAAGCTGTCTGGATCCAAACAGTCTTCCCAGTATGATACAAGGGCATTAGCTACATGGTTACTTTATATAATGAAGAGTCAGCCCTGTGAGCACTGTGAATATGCAAATGATGTGTTAAATTATTAGCATTTTGGAATACTACAATCTGCACTAAGTGTAGGGAATGTAAATGTGGTATAAAGACCTACACTATTACATGCACACATCCCAGCAATGCTAGGGCAAGCCTTGAGAAGTGTTCCCTACTTATGGCATGCAGGTGTCTATGATTAGTCTGACTGCAGGAGCAATTAGTTTTCACATTCTCCCTTTTTTAATCTACCGTTACTAAAGGTGTGTCAAAGAGAAGAAAGTTTATAAAAAGTCTGAAAGTACATGGACTGATTTAGGAGAGCAACATTTATTACATTCAAATGCTGGCTTTTATGACCCCAGTAAGTGTTCTTTATTAAGAAATGTGGTTCATGTTCAGTGGAGTACTTCAAGCATTGAAAGAGATAGCATATGTAATAAAACAGAGATATAATTGCTATGAAGAAATATTAGATGAGGGAATGAGGCACCATAAAGAAACAGATGAAAACACCTGCAAAGAAAACAGAGATAGAATTGCTATGAAGAAATCATAGATGAGGGAATGAAGCACCATAAAGAAACAGTGGAAAACACCTGCAGAGTTTGCAGTCTTTGTTTAATACTGTGTAAATATACAGGTATCCTGATTGTTGGCAACATCACAGTCATCAAGACATTTAATGTCAAATGAGAAAAGGCAACTTTCATAATTTTTTTCTGTTGCACTTTCAATTTGACTTTATACAATGTCAAATTATCAGTACATCTGAATACTTTTTCTCTTTGCTAATATATGTCTTTGCCAATGGCAAATATGGGAAATACTATTAAGTGATTGTTCTTACTACATTTGTTTGAATGTTCAAATCCATACAGATTCCTGTTGCAAGATAACAAAGTTGATTAAACATCTGAAATGTATATTTAAAGTATTTGATCACTATTTTTTCCTTTTAGGATTTGCATGCCATTTGGCATTGTGCTGCATTGACTGGCAGCGTCAGTAGCAGTGAATGGAATGTCACTGTCCAAAGTAAAAAAAATGACATTTTTTATTTTTACTGCCATTAATATCACAATAAAGACTGGAATTGCTGCACTTTCTTTAGCAGTATGGACAGTAATGAGTGAAAAATACAGGTTCCCACACTCCTATCTCTGTGGCATCATGTGTAAATGTATTGAACTTAGAGAAACGGTACAGGTGATGCTTGGTTTGAAACCTGTTCACAAATTATTTTACTGAGAGAGGTCATAATAAATCTTGACACTTATTTTGGTGTATAAATGTGTGAATGTGGGAAACTCAATTAAGATCAGTATTGACTAAAAGTGACAGACAGATAAGTCCTGAAATTATGTCAATATTAATTATGTGTGGTATGTGAACAATGAAAGCATTTCTTCTGCTCCCCATGCCCTTCTCCATTCTCATGACATTAAAGTCCTGATATTGTGACACATTCATGGTAGTAATAATGTGGCAAGTATATGTGAGAAGGCTGAATGTGTCAATGCAATGCAGTGGTAGCTTTGTTCATTTCCAGATATACACTGTAATTTATTTAATGTATCTTCAAGTTGTTATTGCCAAAAAGTTGTTTGAATGCTTCTGATAAATAATGCCTTTTGCATTAGTGCACCACTTGACAGCACATAATTAAGTTTCACAGATTAAATAAAAAACTGAAAATTTTAGTTTATGCTGTTTTATGTAGTGCAAACCAGCCAGTTGACATTGAACAGCCTTCAACACTTTGAATGCTACTTACTGAGGAAAATAGACCTGTCAGGTAACTTTCTGTGTGGCACAAGGAGTATATGCAGTGAACACAGAGAAAGAGGACAGCTGATGCTTATTTCAAATCCACTTAAGTGATAATTTTAGCGAAGGTAGCCTAAATACATATTTAATCATGTTTTGTAATACCATTGTGTTGCTTAAAAAGCAACTCTTCCTCTCCTGCTAACATGAGAGCTTTTGTTTGCCCATTTTCACATTATTTATCATTAACTACAAGTCTGATAATGTGTTTCACAAAGTACATTTATGATGTTGCAGTGTCATGTGAGAAGGATTAATGTGTCACTTAAATGTATTTATTTTCCTGGTCATTGCTACATATATCCATTGATTGCATTAAATTTGCTGTCAGCATTTTTCTTTATCATATATTTTTAATGCTTTTTCCATTTGTTCTCCACTCAGCAGTGCACAAAGCTAGTTCATTGCCTAAGGAAAAAGTGAAAAATTTAGTTCAAACTGCCTTATGAAGAGTACATAAGGTGTTATTGCTTGGCCCTTTGCAACATAGATAGCATTTGCTCCAGAGAATGCATCTGACAGATGTCCAGTTCTGTGACCCAAGGTGTAACTGAAGTGAATTGAAATAAATATGACGCAGGAAGCATTGTTAAAATCCTGTTTAGAGATCACATTGCAATTATTCACAATATGTGTTTTTTTGTCATTTGAAATTGCATTTGCTCTCTGCTTGGCACTGTGCAAACATGGTTCCCTACCTTAGGAAAATAGTGAAAAATGTATTTTAAACTGCCTTATGTAGCACAGGCATGCCTGACAATGGTGCACTTTTCTAAGCACTCTGGACAGTTCTGAGTGGAGAAATTTTATCTGTCACATACTTATATCTGTGGCACAAGGTGTAAGTGCAGTGAGCTTCGATAAAGAACACAACTGATCAATAGCTGGAATCCAGCTAAAATATATTTTTAAAAGGGGCATAAGAATTTCATTTCTCACAACATTTTGATAAGAACTGTAGAAATAAAAAAATGATAGTGTTAGGTATGTTTCTTGCAAGCAATGCATCAATAATGCTTGCATAAGTAAACTTTCCACTTTAACATATATCATTAACACTTCACATATAACCTTAAGCTAATGTGTGTCCAATTTCTTAAACACGACAATGATGATATTTAATGTAAAATTAACTTGCATCTGTATGATGTGCACAGTAGTTTTGTTATAATCATCATAACTCATCATGTATCCTACCTATGTGTTTAGGACAGGCATGTCTTGTGAAGTATGTATATAAAATACCACAAACTCTGTTATGCAGCTCAAAAAACTGCTTCCATCTGAAATCTATTTACAGACATAAATACCGACTTTTACATAAGGACACATTCCCAGGGCTAAATAAAATTACACACATACATGCCTCTCTGAAGTGTATCTCCATTCATTCTGAAATTAGTATATCTCTAATTTCTATACCTAAAAGGTAGCTCTCTTGTGGCACTGTCAAAATTAATAACTTAACTTTTTTTTTTTTTACATACTTTATCCCATGGGTTCAATCCCTTACTCGTACAACAATATTGTAATTCTGTGTAAGCCCTAACATCACAATATGTCACAATTTATCCTCTATGTCCTTTCAAACTGAAAGGACTAGCAGCCATGCCATTATGCATTCCATTGTATAATACTGGAACCCGTGCCAATAGGCTGAGCATCACACATGGCAAAGCTCAGTGCCATGTTTCACACATTTATTGCTATGTGATGTAAGTAACGCCAATATGTCTGGCAAGGAGTCCTTCTGTTTTCAAATGTACAAATGCAGTTAGCAAGAATATGTGTCCTTACACACAATCAGTGACCTGCAAGATCTAAACTGGTCGCAATTTCAGTCACATTTTGTTACCTTGGCTTTTCCAGCCATGGCAGGTGAGGAAGAGAATGGTGCTAAATTTAGATAAAAAAGGTGGGATTTTGAGGAGTTGAGGATATTTGTGGCACTCCTTTTGAAGCACTACAATGGTGGGCTGCTACAGGGTGATTATCCGGCTTCAGTGTAGACAGAACAAACAAGTCCTTACCATCACTCATTTAAATAGCCAATAGGCAAACAGGTTCATAAATATTAATGAAGTGAAAAAAATTTTTAAATATTCATCATTGGAACGATACATATTTGATTGAATATGAAATACGGAATACTTCTAATGGGGGGGATGTAGTAGAAGCATGAAGCAGGGGTATTGTATTGTGGATAGGATACTAAGACCAAGACCTTAGAAGGTGTGGTCTGATTCTGAAAAACCGCGGACATCCAAAAATTGATGGTATTTTGAATTCAAACCTGATAGATGTTGTGGTAGTATATATCAAGCATTAGCACTCAACAGCATATAAAAGAAAGGCATATATATAACAAAAAAGATGCTCCCATAGCTGTCCTTGCAACTGCCAATAACATTGAAAGAAATAGACAAAAATAATACATTCGATTAGAAGTTGACATAACCTCTACCCTCAGATGGGTTGTCAGTAAACCCTGGAATGACCCTCAGATGTAAATGAAGTGTCACCCTTATTCTTCAAGATTGAACAAGGTCCTGGGAGCCATATTCTCTGTCAATAAGCTCTAAATAGCTTAAGATGCCAAATATTAGATCTAAGTATTTTAAATGGGGATCTCAGTATAAGGCTGAGACTTGGAATATCTTAGCCAAGGCTGTTTCCAGTGCAACATGCATTTCACACACTGGGGAACAATGTCATTTTCACTATAGTGACCTTAAGAAGCATGAGCTGAATCCTCCTATGCTGACGAGATGCTGAATGTATGACTGTGAACAACCCTCAGTATTGTAAATATATTGACCCATCATGTGTCTATGATATGGCATTAATAATCTAGCTAGCCAATGCAGGTACTCATTACACTTTCATAAATGCTTCTTTTCTTTTTGTACTGTACAGCTGCAGAGGAAATAGCTGCAAACCATGATGCACACCAGGAGAGATTAACTTGCCTCAGAGACACATGGGAAAAGTATGAATCAGGTTCAACTTCAAGCCAGAAATGTCATTCTTTCAATTAGTTGCAACTTGAGCAGACATTACCTCAACCTTCATCTCAAGCATCCATGCCTTCCCCAATAATTATTGATGCTTACATTACACAATGAGAAGAGCAGCTTAACTGTGTGTGGGTTCAATACCCAGAAACAGGAGCTACTTTTTATTACTGGATAAATATTTATAAAATATTAATAGAAATAATGTCAGGAAAAATCCAGTTATGGTAATTGTGATTATTGCATTTGAATATATCTTTCCTGTCTGTCATCGGGAATAAAGGCTGCTGTTTGTTAAATCATAGCAGTGAGATTTTGGGGAATAGCTGCTGCTTGTTAAATCAAAGCAGTGAAATGTGTTTATTGTATGACACATTAATACCTTTTGATCATCTATAGAAGTGGATGATTATTGCCAAACAAAGCTTATTGAAAAAACACAGTACTGTAACATGCCATGTACCAGCTACTACTTTTTTGTCTCCCCCGACCCTTTCTATCTCTTTTTTTTAGGGGGGTTATAATTTATTAATAATTTGCTGTTTGCATAGATTGATGCTGAAAAATAAATGACCAGCAGTGCAGAGAGGTAGACTGACCACTGTGGCGCAACCCGCCATTCCTCCAAAGACAGCAGCACAGACAACCAGCACTTCAGGTTCACAACCTGTGAGCATTGCATCCACAGCCCCTGCTCTACCTGCGTCAGGTAATTCTGATGCAGCTGCTGGTGCAGTCATACCCACTGAAAGCAGTACCAATGGAGATTGTGATTTTGCCAATCACAAGAGCTGACAGGCTGGTGGAAAATATTATAGAGAGGGGCCTCAGTGTATGTATCAGCACAGTTGAAATGCTCATCTGTCAAATAGCTAAAAGGATGCCACATCAGGCACTCATCTAGGCAACTACTACAGGAGACAGTGATGACAGTTCTGAGTGTGAGTACTAGATTCTTACTGTTCTTAATCTGTATGTGGTTGCACCTACAATATCACCTACCTATCTCCAGTCATTGTGTCCCACAACCTTTTGTCTCCATCACCATTCCTCTATGTCTTGTATGATGTGCATGTTTCCTATCTTACGCTACCTACCTTACCCTTTCATTCCTAATCACCTTCCACAACATCCGCCCCCCCAAAATCGTCACCTATCCCACAAAAAATTACATCCCATACATAGCTTTCCACTTCACTTATGTGTCATCTTCACACACTTGATTTGATCCAGTTGGCCATGCAACGTTATTCTGATGTCATCTATCACAGGTGTGGTGAGACTCCAAAGTCATGAAATAGTGTGTACAGTTGTACATTTATATTGTGAAGAAGTGAATCGCTATGGTGCTCTCCTGCCACCCTCCTACAAATTCTTGTATTATTTCTCCTCCGTCCTTCTTTGCTTGCCAACTCCATTTTCACCACTGTCCTATCTACCCTTTTCACTCATTTAAGCTAGGTCAAAAAATAAATTCATACACAACACAAACAGACAGAAATGGCCCATGGAAAAGGCTTCACTTTATGTCCGCGGCATTTGTGTGGAGATTGGCATACTTCAATAATGCTGAGTGACAGTGAATGCTGTTTAACTTCTTGTTGCAAATGCTAGTGATTTCAATCTAATCTATGGTGGTCAGGTTACTTTTGCACAAATGTGCCTAAGTTTACTGCACTATGAGAATACAGAGTAAAGGCAGACTAAAGACATTACTGTGATAAGTTAATTTGACTGTTTTATGCTGCTGGATGCAATAAAATAGGAGTTCCTATGTGGTGTGCTGAAGTAATTAGCCTATTTGTAGACTGTTTTTTGCATAGTGTCATGGGTTTGATTACAGCTGATGACATTTCATATTCCCATTATATATTTAACTGCAAACATCTGCATTTCTTTCCATAAACAACATCTTGATAACATAGCAAGACATCATTTACAAAAATACTGCAGCCAAAACAGGGAGATTTATTAAGCCATCTGTAGCCTGCTTATGTCTTCATGTTTGTTGCACTCTCCTACCCTTTGTTTTTTACTATAGTAAGCACGTTAATGTATGAGGCATGACAGATTAATGATGATTTAATAAATAAGAGTAATACACCATAAGGAATGTTCCTGTATGTCCCACAAAACACATTGCTGATATTCTTCTCTGCATCTGTCTTTATCGCTCTCTCTGTTCACCCCTTCTGTTTCAGTAAGTTGCCACTGTGCTTCAGTTGTGCTATTTAAATGCTGTGAAGTTGTAATTCCCTTGTGTGATAAGCTACTGTTTACTTGTATAAATAGAATGTTGACTAATTCCAAGGTTTTTAATCCTGTCATTAGATAACTGTTACTGACTTCTTTTGGTATACTATCGTCTACATATTGTTATAAGCCAACATTGCACTTCTTCTTTCATAAGCTTTTTTGTTCCTGCCTCCAACTCACCCATTAGAAACACTTTCTCCCATCTGTATCATTATTCTTCCATGTCTGCACTTGTGCAATGTCTGGCACCAGGCAACAAATACAAATAATGCTAAATGGAAATAAACAGCTTATGGCAATAGCTTGTGATTTTATTGCCTTCAACCACATTACTCTGTTGTGTTTGGCTCCGCCGAGCTAAGTTATGCTTATTCAGTTTAATGTACTATTCAACAAGATGAAGAACTGGATGTACATATTATAATGTTCAATAGAGTAATGAAGATGAATACATACATTCATGTTTGCTTAAATCTGCTTTCAAATATTAACTATCAGAAGTATGATTTCCTACATGGTGTGCTTAGACAATACTCCAATATAAATGTTTTTCTGTGAATGCTCTAAAAGTTCATATCCAGATAGATGAAAAAAATGTTTCAGAATATTTTGTCTGACTCCTGTGGTTGTAAATTTGGGCTATTCCATTTATTAACATGTCATTACCCTGCTGCCATATTAATGTGCCTGCTCCCTACTGTGAAGCCTGTCTTGTACACATCTTTGCATAAAAGCTGGCACAGGGCAATACAGAGTACTGCTAATTCTCATTACTTCAAGATACAATTCCGCATGTGATAATACTTTGTCATCAGCAGTGCAATTCACCTTGGCGGTTCTGCACCCAAAAAGTAAGAAGAAACAGAAAATCACATATTTTACATTGCATGTTTTAATGTCTGTGTTACTTTTGTCAACAAGGGATCTTGATTTCGAAATTATTTCTTCTCACTTAATCCAGTTGCTTAATGTATGTCAGCTTTACAGTGTTTAAACTTGCAACTGTGTTACAAGGTTGCTTAATTTATTCTTACATAAGCCATCACTGTTATTCTGCAGTGCACTGTCCTATGTATGACATGCATGTTTGTCTTGTTAGTGCATATAGTGCAAATATGAGAAAACACAAGTGTGTGACCATCCCAACATGAAGTTGAAAAATTGTTTGATCGATAATCCACAGGTGTACAACAATTAATGTCTATATCATCCTATAAGGTGAAACATGTCAATGTCCCTCACAATAATGCACTGTACGTGAAGGACAGTATTTACATTTTAGTACAGAAGTATGTAATTACATGTGACAATCATAGTGATGTTATATTGGACTGTGCACACATATGCATTTGCTGCAGAAGCTGTGATGCACAGCACCATCTGTTCCAAACCATGGACTTTCAAGCAGTTTAAATGTCCTATTTAGGTTCATAGGTGTGTACTAGGCTAATGGCCCTGGGGCCTTTACAAGCCTAGCCATAGGATTACCTTGGCATAGTGCCACACGATTTTGCATTGCTAATGTCAGTCGTCTCCTGTGGTGCTTGTGACTAATACAGTGCTTTCTAGTTTGTATAAATAGATAGGTAGGGTGTTCAATGGTCAACACAGGAATCTTGTGAGAGTGTGTGTATTGCTCAGTGCTACGTCCACTTCCCCTGAGAAGAATATATTTAACTCTTTAAGCAGCTCCCTTATCTTTCCACATTTTTTTACTGAAACAACCTATGTGAAACACACTGATGAGGTCATCCTGACAAAAGTTCACTGTCTTCCTAAAAGAGTTAGATTTCTTCTGCGATGCTTGTGACTAATACATTGCTCCCTAGATTGTGTGACTAGATAGGTAGGAGGTTCAATGCCCAACGTGGGAAACTTGAGTGAGTCTGTGTTTGAGAGTGTGTTTATCACATGGTGCTGTATTCACTTCCCCTGAAATGAGTGGATTTAAATGTGCACACAGCTCTCGTATCCCACTTTCAACTGAAACATCATATTTGAAACACAGTGATAAGGTCATTCCAAAAAAAGTGCACTCTCTCCCCTTAAGAATGAGACTTCTGCTGTGACACTTACAATTAGTACAATGTTTTCTACATTGTGTAACTAGATAGGTAAGAAGTTGTATGCTCAACATGGGTAATTTGTGAATCTGTGTGTGTGTGTGTGTGTGTGTGTGTGTGTGTGTGTGTGTGTGTGTGTGTGTGTGTGTTTGTGTGCTGTAACACTTGGTACTGTATCACTTCCCCTGAAGAAAAATGCATTTAAATGTGCATACAGCTCCCTTAACACACTTTTTTGCTGAAACCTCATCTCTGTAACACATTGGTGTGGTATTATCCTAACAAAAGTGCATTCTTTCCTCATAAGAGTCAGACTTCTCCTATAGTGCTTGTGATCAATACAGTTCTTTCTACACTGTGTAATTAGATATGTAGAAGGAGCAGTGCTCAATATGGGGAACTTGTGTGTGTGTGTATTTCTGTGTGTGTGTGTGGGGGGGGTGTGTTTACAGTGAGGTGAGCATGTGCTCAAGCAACTTCTACTGAGGATAAACAGTTTAAACTGCTAGATGACTCCACTATCCCCAAATCCCACCTTCCACAATCATAACTTCCTTGCAACACAATGGTGCAACTAGACATAGTGTTTATACTCCAATGAGTACAATTGTCTATACATTACTTAAAGAAGCTATGGATTTTTAGGGCATAGTATGTCAATATTTGTCTAAATTAATGCTTCCATTAAGAGTCTCATATACTGAAAAAATATCTATTTAATTTCTTTAGAAGAAAAGTGTCCTGGACATTTGTTAATGCAGGACATTTCCATTTTTCAAATGGCAATTTGTTTATGGGGTAGCTATCAGAGCACATGATTGCAACATTATATTCCCAGCTCACACCCCTGGTGCAGCACACTGATGAAGTCATTCTTTACAAGGTGAACTGTCACACTTTAAACATTAGACTTCTCTAGAATAGATAGATGAGTAGAAGCTTCAAATCCACCAATGCATAACTTCTAGAAGTGCATGTGTGTAACTGCAAATGAATTCAGGATTAGTTTATACACATTTGCAGAGGGAACATTTACTTTAACCAACATATCTCCTTAGCAATAAGTTGCTGATGTCATCCCTTTATAGATGTTTTATGCACTCAGTATGCACTTATAGCACTGACTGCTGATAATATGATGTATAGATGATGTAAGTGGATAGGTAGGTGGTTCAAGTTCATCACTGCTAAAATTGTGTGACTATGATTAATGTCATATACCATCGAGCATCTCATAACCACCTTTATGTACATTTCTACTTATGACATGAATTTATAGTTGCATACTGTTACACTATCAAATCCTTGTATATTCAGGGAAAAATAACTTTTATAACAGCAGTATCTCATAGCTAGGTAGATTATGAATTCTCTTGTGTTGCATGATTTTGATACTGTGCTTTGTACATTGTGTAACCACATATGTAGGATGTTTGAGGCCAGCTGTGAGTTTGTCTGTCACCCTCATACTGCGCATACTACTCTTCAAATACATATATGATGTGTAGCTTTACAGTGTTATTGTGCATGTTGACCACTTTTTAGCATAAACATCCAGCTAATAAACAGTGATGATGTCATCCATTTAAATGCATAATGTTCCAGTTGTGCCTCAACATGCCATGTAGCCCTTGTGATTCAGGCACTAATCTTTAGGTTGTGATCTTGAGTAGTTAGTTCAAATCCAGCCCTTTCAGCTTAGACTACTTTGTGTCAGTCTTATTTTGACTGCACATGTTGCTAACAGTGTTATCAAACACACTTGATGTGTACATGTATAGATGTTGAGTCTTCTTACAAAACCTATGATAATTTCTCACATAGCAATGCTTTTATTCAGAGTAATGATAATGTGATTACATTTTCTTTACTTAACATACGCACAAAACATTATCCTCTGGCATTAGAAAATAAGATGGCATTCTCTATGTTGATGATTTAGTATAGTAGACTCCCTCTTATCCAGGCTCACTTTAACTGGCCATCAAATTTCTGCCATAGTCCTAGCAAAAGATAACAGAGAAGAACAACACTTCCACCTCCTCTGGTTTAAATAATGACAGACATTTGAGTTTTAGGCTTTATAGTCATTAGAAAAATGCATATTAACACAAATCCTGTTATTCTAGCTGATTTATAACCTATAAATATTATTTTGTACGCTCTTTCTGATTAACCAGGCATTAATTTATCCAGCTTAACGTCCAGTCCCAGTGAGGCCGGATAAGAGGAAGTCTACTGTACAATTACAGGCACATATATCCCTTGTAGCAATAACATGATTTAATGCCTTCATATACGGATATATCTTATGATTGTAATGACACTTCTACTGTGGTACATTCATCCTGTTCAATATCATCATTTTCTGTTGTCAAATGCTCACGTGTTCAACACCCATATTTAGTGCCTATTAGCATTGTTGGGCCTTATACTGTAATGCAGATATAACGTGTCAATTTACAGTGGGAGAGGCCTCCATCATCCATTTTATCTCTAAGAGATTGTTTACAACACATAGATATGATGTAATAAGTTAGCATAAGTGGAGTGTCATAGTGGTGTTAAGACTTACACTGTGGAGCTTGTGTTTCATCCACATCTCATTGGTTGGTACAGTCACACAGCTTGTTGTTCAGTTTGCTTACAGGGTAACATTATATGCTTGTACTGATGTTACATAAATACCATTGCATCTAGTTATTCTTATCCATTTTTATATTGGACAATGATATATCATCACAGGTTGGAACTGCATGGGAGTGTAATGGTTATTTGGGCAAGTCATGCTGTGAATGCTTGTGTGGCATGTCATTTGAGTAATGGCTTGAATACCATACTATGCAGACAGACTATGCTTTATTTCTGGGACACTATGAGTGATACATAACAGAAACAGCTTCCTTGTCAAAAAACATTGATATGCTGTTGTGTGGACAGTAACATGTGCAGCTCCTTTCCAGTATTCTGACTAAATTTGATTGTTCACATTACATTTGTGACTCCTTTCTTAATGCACTCGTTAAATTCAGTTATTTGTGACAACCACCATTTTTGTCTAATGGCACATGCAGTCACTACAGATGTCTGAAGAGAGCCTAGTATAATAAGTAGGAGTTAGAATCTGGTAACATCTGTCTGTCAGACAAATATGTCAGACAACAGTGGCTTACACACAGACAATAATCAGCATAAAATGGAAATAAGGTGAATTATGACCATGTGGGAATAGGAGGTAGGCCAAAGGAGAAGTGGTGGGATGAAATGGGGATAGACAGGAAGAAGATAACAGTGTTTATGATAATTTTTTTCTGGGTGTTTGCTCGGGTACTGCCAACCTTTTGATGTAATAACAGCAAGAAAGGTCTCTTGCAAGTGTAATGTTACAACAAAACTTACTACTTTGAGAAGGCATTTTCAAGTATTAGAGATATTTAGAATGATTTAATGGCAAAATAAATAAATCAAAACTACAGCAGTAGTACTATAAGCTTTTAAATGATGCACAAAATGGTAAAATAAATCTCTTATCTGCCAAGGATGAATGAAGATGTATGCTGGATCACCTCAGAAAGGATAGTTCAAGAGTGGATATGGAAGAAAAGGAATGTCTTTGAGCCAGAGGTGGATGGAAGACTTGTTAAGGTTTTTGTGTAGATGTAATTTGATTTTTAAATGATGAACTATTCCAAGTCACTGGCAATCTATTAACAGCTTTCTTCTAATTTTGTCATGTTCAAAATCAGCTTTATGAATTCAGTGATGGCTTAGTTTACTTCTTGTCATTTTAAATGTGTGCTTTTTTTCAGAACACTGTAGCATGTTATCATTATGTCGGAACTATAGATGATAATTAGGGAATTTACTTATGAAAGTTATGGATGGAACATGTGCTGAACTTTTTCCAAAGATTTTTAGGAATTGGGTGCTGTTAATGTATAAATATTGAAACTGATGAAGATTTTGTCACCAAAAGGGAAAAAAATAACTTTAACTTAAACTAGATGTTTATTGATCTACAAAAAGGTATGTTGTAACTGAAAATAAATTATTGGCAGAAATCCATCACTGTGGCTTTCATACCTAGAGGGTATTATGTTTTGAAACAACCATTTAGCCATTGCATTCTAATTTCCTTAGTTCTCTAAGTGTAATTAAAATAACCCTTAAAATTGTGAATTCCTTGAAAAAATGCATTTTGAAACAAAATTAGTGACTTAAAAATGTGCAAGAGCTTCAGTGTTAATGATAAGGAAGAAGACAAAATGCCAAAAACAATTAAATATACAAATTTAGACAATATTCCAGTGACTACAATAAAGAAAGCATTTTTATCTGAAAATATGGCATGCAGATAGCAAAAACAAAAAGTGTATTTAACCTCATATTTGGTTTATAATAGTGGATTTAGGACAGAAGACAATGGCACAAGAAAGGTTGTGATAGCTGACTCCATCAATTTGCCTGTCACGATAAGAAAGGGAACATGTACAGATACTGTGAATGACCTGGCAAGAAAAGTACCTGAAACACCTGTAGTCGATGTTCTGCGACTAGCCAAGCAAGTTCAGAGATTGCCATTTATTAATTTGTTTATTTATTTATTTAATTTTATTTACTGTGGTAGAGCACAGAGCAAATTTGATCATTGCAGGCTCATGTTCACTAATTATGACCTAATTTATAAAAAACGGGTCTATATTATATCTAAGAAATTTCAAAATCTCGAACGCTTACATGAGTGAAACTGCAGGAAATTGCAATCGCTGTTGTGGGGGGCTGTGTCCCCCACACCCCCCGCTAAATATATATTCCAACTCTGAGATCACACAACAGTGAGGGAAGAGTAAATTTTCCGATCTTCAATGTACGTGATCTCACGATAGCGATTACGAAGAACAGCATTTTCGATTTCTAAGCCATTCGAGATTTTGATTTTTCTTCGATCAAATAGGGACTCTAAAAAACAGCAACAAATGTAAGACATCTCTGAAACAAGAGGGCAAAGCCATTGTAGAACAATATAGGAGACATGGAAAGTACAAGATAAACTGCAGATACATCACTAAAGTTACTGCTAACAGTAACTGTGTGCCATTTAAGTACTTTCTATAATGCTGTCACCTGAAAGAGTTTCACTTTTAAAGTTAAAGGTAAGATATGTAATAGTATCTAATGCTTTTCTTAGTAAAATATTATTAGATTTAATTAAGTTTATCAGACAAATCAAAGTTTTTTGCTCAAGAAGACAAGACTAAAACTAATAGGCAGTATCATTTATTATCTGATTTTATGCATTTTGAGGGTCTTTTTTCCTAGTTCATAAGAACAACTTAAACTGAATTAAAATAAGGCAAAATTCAGAGATTGAAATGTTTAAGACAAATTAAGCCTTGCAGAGTGATAAGGATCAATGGCCTTCTTGTTAAGAGAGAAATAGTTGACAGCATAAATCACCTATGGCCCCAGTCAGCTACAAGAAGTGGTCAGAGAAGGCTCAAAGGTCAACAGAGAGTAGGCTGAAGACCCAGACGTTAACTAGAGTAATGGCACAGGAGTTAAAAGAAATACTCAGGGCTGTAACATCTCAGGAAAAAGAAGAAATAAGTGGAGTCAAAGAAGAAGAATAGCAGTCAAACCAGGTTAAAAATGAATACTGACTGACTAACAAAGATGCTAGGAGAACACTTACAATAACAAAGAGCAAGGCATCATTGGCACTCTACCAGCTTCTTGGAAGTGACTCAGCAAATGGCCCAGATGAATCCTATCAGGTTGCAAGGCAAAGACAGAAAGATAAAGAAGATAATCATCAGACATCATTCCAAATGGATATCAACAACAACCTCCTCACCAGCCTACGGGACATCAAAAGTAGATGGAAGTAGTACTTACAGTAGTTTCTGAAATACAAAAACCCCACAGAAGCTGTGCTGGTTCATACATGGCCTACAATAAAAGAAAAAGAGCCCACGATGGAATAAGTTTGAACAGTATTAAGGAAAATGAAGTCAAGGAAAGCAGGAGGCTCAGATGGGGTCAAGGCAGATATAATGAAAATGCTGGATACGTTCAGGAAAAATGCCTTGGGTACTCATAAGAATATGATAGAAAGTTGTAACCCAGATGACTGGATGATAAGCATTTTATTACCAGTACAAGATGAATGGGCCATTCACAGCTGTGAGTGGTACAGAAGTACCAAACTCTTGCACACTGCATGCAAGTACAGGAAAGGATGATTGCTAAATGAATATACAGAGTTGTAGAAAGTAAGATGAGAAATGAGAATTTCAGATTCAGATCAGGATGCAGCACAACTGATCTGAGATGTGCAGTGACACATATAGTGGAGAACAGTATACACATAAGGAAAGAATCCAGCTGATTTTATAAGTTGTTTTAACCTCGTCTTCATGCTCACTGTACCTTTTCTGGTTAAGAATTCAGCTTAGCATTCCTGGACATGAAGAAAGCATGTAAGTTCCCAAGAAAGCTGACATGAGCAGTTCTACAATGGTCTGAAGGCCCAGACACATTGATAGAATTAATATAAGCTATGCACAAGGATCCAATGACACAAGTATAAACAAAGTTTGGACTCACAGAGGGGTTGTCAGTAGGAGTGGGTTGACACAAGAGTTCATCTCTGAGCCATTTGATGTTCATATTTATGATGGATTATGTCAGCAAACAGGTCATGAGGACAGATCAAGGAAGCTGCTACATGCAGATTTGAAGCATTACAGGCAGACTATGGACATGAACTTTAACATGTGCTAAGGGAATGGTAAGAAAAACTGAAGACACATAGGATGAAACTGAGTACAAACAAGACAGCCATTATGGCAGCAAACAGGGGAAATCAGAAGATGTTAAAAATTGAGATAGAAGGGAAAATAGTGAAACAGGTAAAAAGCTTTCAAGTATCTGGTAGGGGTGATTGAATAGAAGGGAAGTCTGCCTGAAGAGGTCAAAACTAGAATCAAAGGGGCTGCACCTAACTGTCAAGGAGTGCCAGTGGTAGTCTGTGACTGAAAAATGCAAAACAAGCTTGTCGCTCCCCTACTTTGGACACAATAGAAGAGTCTCTGTGGGTTCTGTTCAAGCAGCTTTATTGTATACAAACACATCACAACAGAAGTTTACTGACTTTAACTTAAGTAACTTACATACAAACTAACTACTTCAATCATACATGCTCACTCTCTGGCTGCACTCTCAAAATGGCACTGGGAATAGCACAAGCCTGGTATTTATATGTGCACATTCAGTCCTTGATATGCTTCTTAAAGACACAGCACATACACTCTGATCTACATCCTCCCTCTTTGAGAAATAAATCATGCAATGTTATGAATCAATTTAGCATGCAGGTATTACAAGTAGTTCTTTGTCGTTCACTTATACAAGACTAGGTGAATATACAATTATGTCCATATTGCTGCGTATTTCACACTGGGCCTGGATACTCGACCATATCATGTGACATAAAACTGGGAATGAAGTTTAGAACTGGGGCTGTCTCTATAGAATGTTCAACCTTGGAAGTATTTGGAACATCTTCAGGAATGGAAGTGGAGGTAGATACACATTCTGGAATGGGAACAACATCTGGTACACTCTGAGATCTAGAGTCTGTATCACAGGAACAATGCTGCAATGATGATTCTGGTACAGAAGGGAGATGCCTGCAATTTCTTCTGTACCCCACACTCTCAGATTCTACAAGGTAGTATCTCAGCTCAGCAAATATGCCTGTAACTTAACCAATCCAGTTGAAACCTTTTGCTGTTTGCATTCTCACTGTCTCTCCTTCCCTCAATGGATGAAATCTGCTTGATTTACCATAACTGGACTTCTGGATAGAACGTTTCTTGAATAATTCAGTCTTGATGGTTTTGTTGTTCTCAGCTTTAGGCCTCAATAAACTGGAACTAATAGGTAACAAATCTAGGACTGTTGAACGAAAGTTCAACAGTCCAAATCCACTATCACCAAACACACTTTAGTGAAAGCGCTTTCACAGAAAAAGCGCTTTCGCTAAAGTGTGTTAAAAAAAAACATTAAATTAACATTTTTGCAGGGGGACAAGCCCCCCTGCACCCCATGTGGGACGCTGTGCCCCCCACACCCCCTACTTTAATATTCTCACTCCGAGATCGCACTACAGTGGGGAAAAGGGAAGTTTCCCTTATCCGCACTATAGTACAACCTCCGCAACAGGCATACTTATACAAAAGTGCTTCTTCGGTGAAAAGCACTTTCACTTAAGTATGCTTGGCTGTCAGCGATTTGGTGAAAATTTCATTTGGGGATCAGTACGGATCCCAGTAGGTAACGTAGTTCTTGTTTGCCTGGAAAGAAGTTTTTGAGCAGGTGTGCCAAGAATATAATCACAGGTAATGTTTCTGAGATTAAGCAAATTAAAAAAGACATCAGTATTATCACGCTTTGACCTTTCAAGTAATTGCTTTGCACTCTGCACTGCACGTTCAGCTAGCCCATTTGACTGTGGATATCCAGGACTGCTATTAACATTTACAAAGTCCCATTCTCTTGCAAATTTCTGAAACAACTGACTAGTAAATTGAGTACCATTGACAAAATTAACTTTGTGTGGACTACCATGAACTGAGAAATGATGCTTCAACTTAGTAATAACAGTAGTAGATGTTAGATTAGGTAGTAAGTCAATCTCAAACCAATTGAATAAGAGTCTACCAGTACCAAGTAGTGTTGATTGTTCCATTCAAGATCGAAGATATAAGTGGCTACTGTTGACCAAGGTAGTTCAGGAACTGGATTTAGCTGAAGTGGTTCTCTCTGCAAATGTGGTCTAGTACTATTGCATACTGAACAAGAAGAAAGTACTTTATCAATGTCTTTCAGTAATGAAGGCCAAAATATTAGTTCTCTCACTCACCTCTTAGAGAATGCAGAACCTGCGTGACCACAATGCAAAATCTGGATTTACTCATGTTTTAAGAAAGCAGGAACAACAATTTTAGGATCTTTGAAAATAATGCCATCTTCCATCAGCATTTCATCTCTGTAAGGAAAATATGTTTGCACTTTGAGTAGTACACTAGATTGCTTCAAAGGCCATCCAACATTAATGTAGTGATTGAGCTTTTGCAAAACTGGATCAGTCTTAGTATGATCTCTCAACTCATCAAGCATAGTGGTAGAAAAATTATGCACTGCCATCATGTCAAAGTCAAAATTCACTGCGTCAAGCTATTCTATTGTATTTCTGGGTGATCTGGATAAGGTATCAGTCAGATAGAGTAGTTTGCCTTTTGTGTAGACAATTTTTAAGTTGTACTTTTGAAATCTGAACATCATTCTTTGTAATCTCGTTAGCTGAATGAACATGCTTTTTTAGAATAGTAACTAGAGGATGGTGGTCAGTTTCAACCTGAATAACTCGACCAAAATATAATCATGAAACTTGGAACATGCAAATACTATTGCCAAAAGTTCTTTCTCAATTTGAGCGCACTGCATTTCAGTTTGGGTAAGTGTTCTAGATGCATAGGCTGCTGGTCTGCTTTCTTGAAGTATAACTGCACTAAGACCGAATGTTGAAGCATCACAGAAAAGAGTAACCGGTTTGCTCATATCATAGTATCTTAATGTAGGTGGGGTGGCAATTTTCTGTTTGAGGTCTTCAAATGCCTTCTGGTGTTGTTCTAACAATGACCATGCAACATTTTTGCATGTTAGCTCTCTTAAAGGTGCTGTCAACTCACTGAAGTCTGGTATAAACTTACCTACAAAGTTGATGATACCTAGGAAATGTTGCAGAGCGTGTGCATTGTCTAGCTCTGAAATCTCAAGAACAGCTGCTTGCTTGGTTGGGTCTGGTCTCATGCCAGTACTGGTAAACAAATGACCTACATATGTAGCTGCTGAAAGTCTGAATTTGCACATCAGAGGATTTAGCTTCAGGTTCACTTCACGTTCTCTGTCTAGAGCTTTCTAGGTTTCTGTCATGCTCTGCTTCACCATTGCCTCCAACCAATAAATCATGTACTATTATACCACAAGGATAACCCAAAAAAATTTGCTCCATTGCATGCTGGAAGACTTCACTTGCAGAATTTATTCCAAATGGCATCCTTAGGAATCTGTATTTGCTAAACAGGGTACCAAAAGTGGTTAGTAATGAGGATTTGCGATCAAGCATCACTTGCCAAAATTAACTTTTTGCATCCAAGACAGAAAAAACAGTGGCATTCGGTATTAGAGCTACAACCTCTTCAACTGTGCGCATTGGATGGTGTGGTCTCTTCAATGCCTTGTTCAAATCTCTTGAGTCAATGCATATCCTGATTTTGTCTAAGCCTTTTTTATGAGCTGCTACCATATATGACATCCATTCAGTTGGTTCTGTAAGTGGACAAATTACGCCTTGCTGTACGATTTTGTCCAGCTGAGCCTTAACTTTATCCTACATAGCTATCAGAACTCTTCTTGCTGGTCTGACTACTTGAGTGAACTCTGGGTCTAACTTCATGGAATACATAACTGGAAGTTTGCCCAACTTGTCATCGAAAACATCAACATACTCTGAGAAAATGCCTTCAGAAAAATTAGAACTAGGATATGCACTTATGTGATTAACTTTATTGGTAAAAGAAAGCAAATTAATTCTAAAACTGTGGTGTTTTAGATCCAAAAATGACTGTACTGGTCTTTGGACTACATAGAATAACAAGTTGTAACAGTTCTTGGCCAAATAACATGAAAGCTTCACTGAGCCTTCTGTTTGAATTTCTTCACCTCCATAAGCAACAAATTTCACACTACTGGCCATATTGAGTTGCTCATTAGTGATCACTTAACAAATATGTCCGCTGATATAACATTATACTTTGAACCAGTGTCTACTTTAGGGTCTGTTGATTTACCATTGATCCAGACTGTACAAAACACTTTGCTCTTTGCCAATAAATTCACTGCATCAGCTCTCTTACCAATTACTGATACACCTGCATCCCCACTTGATCAACCTGCTTTTTCGTGTGACCTTCCTTTACAACTGTGTGGGATTTACTTGATTTGCAAACTTTCTGAAAATGGTTCCATTTTTTTACACTTGTGACATTGCTGACCAAATGCCAAGCATTTCACTCTTTTAGACTCGTGATTTGCACCACAATTGTGACAGTTAACAATAAAGCTAGACTTGGGTTTTGCTGATTCAGCATGCTCCTTTAACTGAACTGATCTTAGAACTTGCTGGAAAACTATGTGGTTTTCTTGATGAGCCAGCAGGTGTTGTGACTGCCATATGCTTATTAGTCCTATTTCTGTTTGCCACATGTTGCATGCTATCTACATTTGCTCTGAAGCTTGCGGAAACCATGTTTTTGTCACTTCCAAGCATACTTGTGTGTTTTTCTGTCACTTCATGGATCTGAGAAATCTCAATGGCTTTACTCAACATTAAATCACTGTCACAAAGCAAAATCTACTGAGCAAAATCTTTTTCACAGCAGCACTACTAATACCACACACAAGCCTGTCATTTATTAACTCATCTTTTAAGTCACCAAACCAACACATTTTGGAATTGTTTCTCATATCATTATATAAGCTGCAAAAGTTTCCCCTGGTTTCTGATCTCTCGTTTAAAACAAATGCCTCTCTAGTGGAATATTTGTCTGGACGTTGCACATTTCTCTGAACTTATGCTTCGAACACTTGGGATCTTCCCTTGATTCAGACTGTACAACAATACGATGGTTTTCACCTTCTCCCTCATATACTGCCGGTGCATATACAGATGAAAGCTCTCTTTCTATGGCCTCTGACCCAGGTAAGTTTAGGAAAATGAATGCCTTGGTGCATGCATCTTTATCTGAATAAGCTGCTTCTATAAAAATATTGTACTTTTGCACAAATATTCTCCAATTATCTGCAATATTCTGATCAAGTAAAAGTGGTAAGGGCTTTCAAAATCCATCTGCCATATTGACACATACCAGTGAAGAGTTTTGCAAATAAGCATGAACACATACACATACACATATGCCAGGAATTTATGCCAATACTTGTAACTTTGCCCAATAGCACAATAAGCCTCTGTATAACTGAACTTTGCAAAATAAGTCTCTCAGGCACTGTAATACTCTTGAAATTACTGTATCACAAGAAATCACCTCCTATCAGTGTAAGAAATATATCAAATAACTGCACAATGCAAATGAACTGGGCAAAAGAAGCTCAGCGTAAATAACATTTTGAAGTAATGGCACTCTGCGAATAAACTGTACACAGCACACTGAAATTTCCCCAAAATGGCAGTACCTTGCTAGGCAGTTCTATAAAGTGCAAGAAATACTCTGTAATTCTGGCACTTTGAGAACATACACAGCCAGCACAAGCACCTTTTCAAAATGGCTATACTTTGACTGCACTTCACAAAATTGTTGCACTTTGCACACATATAAATTCTTCAGAATACATGTACAGTAATAAGCACACACTGTAAGCACTTTTACACACTCTGAGATACTTTGAATAACTTTAGTTATGCCCTTAATACCATACAAAACCATAGTTATGCCAAAACACAGCACTTTGTCAAAAACATGCAGTCGCCTTGCTTTATTTACACTTAATGTGCCCTTTTTGCCCTTATATTCATTTTGCTCATTTAATCTATTTTCATGTCCATTGTACTTTTCTTGTGTTTTATCTAAACATGCCCATTTTGCCTTTAACATACTTATTTTGCCTTTAAACATGCTTGTTTTACTTTTCTAATGATTGTTTCGTCAAACACTTTTACTTTAAACATTTCCCTTAGTTAATATACCTTTTGTGCCTCCTGCTTTTTATTAATGTGCTTTGTGCCCTTGTAATGCCCCATTTTGTCCTTTTTATGAAATAAGTAATTTGTGCGTATTCTCATTACCTTTGCTTCTTTTCTGGATCTTTTTCATGCTCATTTCTCTTAGTTTACCTTCACTGTCATCTCTGCACCTCATGGCTCCGAATCTTATTCTCTGTGATCCCAGTTCAGACACCATGTTGGTCTCCTACTTTGGACACAATAGAAGAGTCTCTGTGGGTTCTGTTCAAGCAGCTTTATTATATACAAACACATCACAGTAGAAGTTTACTGACTTTAACTTAAGTAACGTATATACAAACTACTCCAGTCATACATGCTTACACTCTGGCTGCACTCTCAAAATGGCACTGAGAATAGCATGCGCCTGGTATTTATATGTGCACGTTCAGTCCTTGATCTGCTTCTTAAAGACACAGCACATACACTCTGATCTACATAGCTGAAATATAAAGTGTAAAAAAAATGGCATGACTAGTACTTCTGCACTGAACAGAAACCTAGGCAATGAAGGCACAGCATTTGAGGAAGCTAGTGTTGATGGAGATGAAGTGCCTGAGATGCATGGAAGATGTGCACTGTAAAAAAAGAAATCTGTGGTATCTGTCGAAGTCTCAGCAAAATCCAGTATGCAACCTGTACTGGGTCCTAAACAAACCAAGAAGAAATGTTGCAGTGTGGAGGGTGTGATGTCCACTTCCTAAATTATCTTATGCACTTAATTCACTTAATAAAAACTGAACTGTAAAGTATTACTGTAAAATATGTGTGACAAAATAATCAAATAGAAAAGAGTAGGTAGTCCACAGTTGAGTTAAAAATGGAATATCCTTTTTTGAAACATACAAACAAGTGATCCTAGTTGAGTATAATGAAAAGCATCAAACACATTCCTTATATATAATCAGGTTGGAGCAAGGAAGTAGTTACAGAGGGTGGTTCTGTTAAGAGCAGTAAAAGCATTAAAAGCATTCCTTTAGACAAGTTCCCCTTCCCTCTTAACACCATAGTGCAATCAGAGACTGTGCTAACCAAAACTGAATCTAGAAAGCTAGAGACAAATTACTATCAGTTTATTAACACTTTGCATACCCTAACCAACTAATCAAAACTTTATTAATTTCGAAACAAACTAAAAAATGACTGACTAACAAAAAGATCTACCAATAGACATTTACCAGAATAAATATTAATAAATATACAACTTTTAACAAATATGGCTTTCATGTTAATTATATTATTTATGCAGTTAGCGTTGTCGCCTCACAGCAAGAGGTTCCCTCGTTTGATCCTTGGCTGAGGTGCCTTCTGTGTTGCATCTGCATGTCCTCCCTGTGGTCGTGTGGGTTTCCTCTAGGTGCTCTGGTTTCCTCCCACATCCCAAAGACATGTTGTAGGTGGATTGGACACTCTAAATTGGCCCTAGGTGTGAGTGCATGTATGTGTGTGCCTTCTGTGGAAGGTTGGGTGCCGGGCTGGCAACTCGACACCGTAAAACTCCACTGCCAATCATGAGCGGACAGGTGATCCACTGTGGTGACCTGTAACTGGGAAAAGCTGAAAGAAGAAGAAGATTTTTATTTTTTTTAATAACATTTTTATTTTCATATTAATTCTTAAATATGCAGCTTACTAAAGACTTGGACCAAGGTAAAATTGACACAGATCTTTACAGAAATCCTACCAGAGTAAACTTTCTGCTCCATAATAAGAATGTCCATCCTACCAGGATGAAATATAACATTGTTAAGTCCTAGGGTATAGGTTGACTAGAATCACCACAAAAATGGAACCCTTCCTTGAGAACCTAAATGAACTTGGAAATGATGTTTTGGTGAAGGGATATGAAAGCAATATGTTAAGAAGCATTTTGGTACCTATAATTGAACTAAAAAGTACAAATGCACCAGCACTTAACAGGCCTTATAGGAGAGTGTTAAAGAAATCAATGGACAGCGAATCTAAAGACAGTTGTATCTTGACTTTTACTGTTGACAATTACAGCATCGTTAATGTTATTAGAGAGAACTGGGCCATAATTACTGAAAGCTCATATTTAATGAAAATCTTTGAAGAAGCTCCTTCCTTTCTGTCCAGGAAGGTCAGGAACATTAGGAGTTGGGTTGAAGCTAGGCCCAAGCCACAGGATACATGCACCAATAAGTGTGGAGCCAACTATGTCTTTTGTCAGCACATACTGGAGGGAGACATATTTTTCTGCCCTTATTTAAAGAAAATGATTAAAACAAACTCAGGAGGAGACTGTATCTCAATGCAGGTGGTTTACAGGGCTAGCTGCAATGACTCTGAAACATTTTATGTGGGAAAATGCTCAACAGACCTAAAAGAAGGATTTCTGGCCATCTTTCTGAAATTAGAGCTAAGTGCAAGACTAATGCACTGGATCACCACCTGCAGCTACACAAAAGACACACTGGGTTTAAATTTGAAATTATTGACCATCCCCAGGATTCAATAAAATCCGTTTAGGAATAGTGTTATTCCTACACAGAGTGAATGGTGTTCGCATCTGCATACCCTTCTCAGCAGCGCACCTTTCATATCAATGAAGGCACACTACTCAGATGGATCTGCGGACACAAACACTGAATGAGTGCAGGGGGCATATTGCAGTAGTGCTGCTCGCAGATCCAACATACCCCTGCACTTTCAAAGTGCCGTACAGCACATTTTAAATGCTTTCAGTGTCCACAGACATGGAAATCAACTAATAACAGTAAAACAGTGTCAGCGGACACTGAAACAGGTGGTAGGACTTGAAATAAATGCGGTATGTGTGTGACAAGTACTGTCACCTCCCGCCACCCGCATTGTGAAAGTGCCGTACAGCACTTTACAATGTTTTCAGTGTCCATGGACACTGAAAGCTGAAGTGTGAATGAGAAGCAATGCAGGGGGTGTTTGACAGGAACTGTTACACACCCCCTGCAACGTCAAAGTGCCGTACGGCACTTTACAGTACAAGTGTCCTCAGACACACACCATACCTGTTGACCTCTTAGTGCCCAAAATCTGGACAAAGGGCAACAAAATGGGGGGATAAAAGTCCAATAATAGGGACATATTTTAAGTACAGCCCTTATAAACTTAGAAAGTTGATAGTATAACAGGGTGTGTTTCAACATAACATTTTCTGAAGGATTAGAAGCCTGAAACTCAAATGTATGCCATTATTTAGTGACTTTAATCTTGAGATCATCCCACTGATTTGCAGAAAATCAAAAATTTTATGAGGAACAAAGCAAAAATATGAGCCAAACATCTGGATTGTCTGCGAAAATGTGGACAGTTGAGAGGTATGCACACACCTCAACCTCTTCCACCAAGAAATCTGGATAAAGCCATGAAATAAACGTGGGACAAAGGTCCCAAAATAGGGCAAATCTAAAGCATATTGCACCTGTAGACTTAGAAAGTTGATAGAATGACAGGTAGTGGATTACCAAATATGAATTAGCATTAGTATTAATATATGTAATGAAAGTGGCTGTATTATTTTTTTCCATTATAAGTGAAGTTCAAGCATAGCTGAGTGTGTTTGCACATTGCGGCACTTTGCTCAGCATTGCTTAAACATTTTATAGGAACTAAATACAAATGTATAGCAAAAACTCTCAATGGCAAGATAGTGTAGTGGTTAGAGTTCCTGTCTTGCATGCAGCAGTTCACTGTTCAAGTACTAAAACAAAGGCTTCATTTTTACATGGGAAAGCATTATTTTTTTTTATTTTCTTAGATGATGTAGTAATTGATAATTGTTAACCAGGGTAGTGTAGCTGGTCCAAAATTGAAGCATCAGTGGATATAATATGTGAAATCACCCTTGTAAACACAAGTGTCCCATATAGTATAGTCACATCCCAAGGTAGTGTAATGAAGGCACATGGGGGACATCATGTAAAGTAAATTATATACACTTAATATGCCAGTAATGATTAATTAATTTGCAATTCTGAAATATTTTTTAAAATGAAAACTGAGCAATGCTCAGCAGTGCTGAGCTCTGCTTAGCTAGTTTGAGCATTGCTTAGAAGTCTCATTCTATGCAGCATTCAGCACAGCTCAGTGGATTTGCACACTGCTAAGCATTGATCAGCATTTTCCCCTTTAAGAGATGCCCAACTCAACTTAGCAGGTTTGCGCACTGCTGAGCTGTGCTCAGAATTTTCAAAAATGATCCAATGATGGCAAAGGTTGGGAATATGGCCTTATTTAAACCACACAGGTGGCAATACAGCCAGAACCTGTTGTAGTCTGATCTCTGCAGGAACTATGCCTGGCATTGGAGAGGGAGCATGCTTTTGGGCACAGTTCTGGGGCATCATGGAGTCCAGGGTAATGGCTGGGCTCCTTGTTAAAGACCATGACCACAGGCTGCTGCAGGGTCAGTACCAGTGTTCACAGTACAAAATGAAGGCCTGGGATCATCTGGCACGTGATCTCACCAGTGCTACTGGAATCTCCTGAACTGGTGAGCAGGTACGGTATCATTATTGTGACCTAAAGCATAGGAAGGGGGCATTCTTGGCCCAATTGATCCAAGAAGCTAGAGATGGGGATGCCCAATTAGTGAGTAAGTATCTCACCCATATCAGTACCAAAATCTATCCTGAGAATGTGATAGACATGTATGCTTAATATTTTTCCCCTACAGCTGCAGAGGAGAGAGCTAGCAATCTTGAGGCCCATGCTGACAGATTGATGATGTTGCGATGAGAGTCTGGTGAGAACAGATTTATCTTGCAGTATAAAGTGTAATAAATAAGGAGTAAATTGTTTACTGCCAGTAGGTATAGTGTGTTCTGAGTGTACTGAATAAATAAAAGGTTTGTCAGACCAATATTGATCTACAGGATATGCAGTAGTACTGAATGTAGAATATCAACTATAAGAAAGTACTGTCTCATGCTACTGAAATAAAGATCTATACCACAAACTGTTTAATTTGGTTTGTTGTTGAAGAAAAAGAATGTGTAAAACAAAATATAAATGAAATATGACATATGTCCTGCACTAACATCTGAACCTTGATTAGTAATATGTAATGGATTTACAATGTGTCCCCTGCAGCATTGCCTTTTGTTAATCTTTGCATTTCAGATCGATGTAGTCCTGAATGTGGGTATACTAATGCAGGCAAGTATGAGAGTGTAATAGGTGGAGATTGAACATATATGATGTCCAAATGTATATGGTTCGAGTATGCAACCCAGCACCCTGCTATACTCTGTACAGATCATACATATTCACATTTACTGAGGGTTAAATGTGTACACCTGCTTTCAAAGGATTAATACACAGTACAATAACTATCTGTCAGACATGTATGTTCAACTGCCACTACAGTCTTTGGTGACACTCTACTTAGATTACAAGGTCAGACTGTCTAACCAAGTGAGTATTGGGCAGAAATCAGTCAAGCAAGAGACAGCAGTTTCCCAGTAGTTCAGTGTGTTGAAAAATAGATCAGTTGTTTGTTTTTGTACACAAAGACCATGGTTTGAATCCAGGGAGTGGTACTAAGATGTGTGAATATTTACAGACAAGTAATCCTGAATATGTGTACAAACAGGTAGTGTTAACAGATATTTTCTCCACAGGTTTTACAAGTAAAGAAATAATTGTAGTAGCTGTATGATGGATATACTAATAAACTTCATGTCAAAATGTTCAAGTGTCCAACCCCATGCCTATAAATACATAATGTACCCTTCCCGATACATCTCTCAAGTGTCACGCTGTCATGGCTAGTGATCACTGCTGCTAATAACCTTGGACACAGATATGAATCTAGTTGAAGAATGCCAGTAGCACACTGACACAACAGCAGTACAGGCTACACCTTGTTAGTCATATATGTAAATCTGACATGTACGAGTCCCCTCCAGTTATGTACCCAGAGTACTCACACTTTGCCCCATACCATGCCAACTTGACAGTTTAAGAGTTATGTATGTGCTATAGAAGCAACGGGCCACAGGTAGATGTAAAGTGAGGGAAGACCTGTAGAATATTGAGCAGTACTGTTGTGAAAAATAGAAGCCTATACAGTTGTTAATGGACTTTTTTCTCTACCCGCACCCCTTATCTGCATCAATAATTATTATACATATGTTACGGGTATGTTGTTCTCCAAATCTAATGTTGGGACTTGTGTTCTATTATTGTTCATATATTTAATTCTTTACATATTAACATACCTTGTTCAAATACCATTGTTGGTGGCCTGTTGCAACACAATTAACTGACATGCTGTTAAAATTCAGACTGTTATTCTTATATGCAGTTATTCTATTTGCTATGCAATTGTGTGAATTCCAATGTTCTGGGTTACTTTAAACACCCATGAATGCTGTTATAACTAATTTTGAAATGTTTTGTTCATGACTAACCAATAAATTTTGTAAAATCTCTACACCATAGCACATTTGTGAAGGCTTATCCTGGCAGATCCACCTGTCCCACCTCATCTGGCCATGGCACTGGGCCCCAGCATGTCTGGGACCCAACCCAGAACTGCTCCCTTTGCTGGTCCTGCACCACCCTTGGGTGGAACTGCCTCAGGGGACAGGACCCATCCCCCCTTGGGTGCGGGGGCAGAGAGGAATCAATCACCCACAAGAAGTTCTGGGGTATGGTGCGCAGTGTCATCCACTCAGAGTTGGATGTACACCTGCGCCAGATCGAGGGCAGACTGGAGCACTTCAAGGTGCAGCCTGCTCCTGTTGTCCAGCCCCCAGCACAGCCACCTTTAGGGCCGTGAATATGCAGTGGTGACTGCCCATGGATGGGGATCTCAGTCTCACTGTACACATTTGGGGGCTCATGGGCCTCTGATTCCCAAACACCCTCCCTGTTCAAGGTCTTTACTCCTCTCATGTGTCATATACCACCCATGTCTGCTGTCTTGTGTGTCTTGTCTGTCTGCTAATGCAACCTATCCTATCCAACCTACCTCCCCAAACATACCTACAGCCCACCCCCAACATCCTACTCTCACCTTAAAAAAAAGGCATCTGTCTCACAAAAAAATCATTGCCCCATACATAGCTGTACATTTTGACCCCATGTACAGTGACATAAATCAATCTACCCTCAAATTACTCTGCAAATGTATATTGCCAACACCCCTTCCTGTGGGGTGTGAAGCTATAAATTCCAAATTTTCCACATCATTCACAGCTGTTGCTGTAGAAGAAATGTAGAGATGTGGTCTTATCCTACACCCATCCTGCACATCCTTAGCTGCTTTTCCTAATGTTTTACCCCTTGCATGCCCCCATTTCACCACTTTCCTTTCAACTTTTTTTTTTTTGAAATTAGAGTGAGTTTAAGCAAGAATAAGTAGCTCTAAGCGAAACCAAGCAGGACTAGGCATCGCTTAGTGTCGCTCAAACCTGTGCAAACCCACTTACAATTGCTTAGAACTGCTTTAATCACTCTGTCTCAATCAACCTCTGTTCTGCCCAGCAACAAAATAATCAGCCTTGGCAGGTGCCAAACACAGGACCCTGTGCACTCAGTCAGAGTAACATGCCACTATGCCATATAAGCTGTGGGAGCTTGTAATGCTTTTACAAACATATCATGCATTACAGTCATTTAACATAAGGGGAAAAGTACACATCCCTGGCAAGTCTTAAACCCAATACCCTGTGCACTCCAGTCACAGCAGCTACCACTACTCCACATGAGCTGTGAGAATTAGTAATGCTTCAGTAAATATATCATTCATGCAGGATGGTCATCCAACATTAGGGAAAAACCTGTGGAATTAGTAATGTTATATACATATACTCAACCTCTTAGTGCAAGAAATCTGGACAAAGCCTGACAAAGTGGGGAGACAAAGGACAAAAAATAGGGACATATTTTAAATATGGATTTTATAAGATTAGAGAGTTGCTAGAGTACCATGGTTTGTTTTAACATATATTTTCTGATAGATTTCAAGTCTAAAATACAAATGATTGTCATTATTTACTGACTTCAGTGCTCACATCATCCCAGTGATTTGTCAGAAGTCCACAACAGTCATGGGGAACAGACCAAAAATATGAGCCACACATCTGGACAGTCTATGAAAATCTAGACAATTGAGAGGTATGAGTGCAGTCATGTAACATTAGGGGAAAAACACTGAGAGCTGCTAATCATTTCACACAGCACCTTCTGAAATACAGTCAAACCAACACAACACTACACCATATCAGCTTTGGGGAATTGCTCATGCATTTGCAAATATATCATGCACTACAGGGATGTAACTGTAGGGAGAAACAGACATCAGTGAGAAATTGTCTACCCACAACCATTTGTGCTACAGTCACAGCAACATACCAGTAAGCCAAATGACCTCTAAAGTATAACGACTGTTTGAACAAACATATCCTGATTACCATTCACACACTACTCCTAGATATACTGCCCCAAGTCACAGTGTACTTGGAATCCAGAGGTGTTAAGGGACATGTCGCAGGCTGCCCCTACAAACATATACAGCTGATAGACCACCAGCAACTGTAGCAGCATGCACAGTCAGATAGAAAAGGATCTATGACACTCACATCTGCCCCTCTTCCTACTCAGCCCAACAAACATTTGCACAATACACTGCTACACAATCTTGACAGTCTGTTAAGAATGGCCAGTAATACATAACTCTCAACTGTACAGTTTTCCACAAAATGTTTAGGGTTTGGGATTATATTTATGGCCTCTTCCTCATAACATTTCTGGGATTCTGTTAAATCACTGGGATGATATCAGGAGTGAAGTCACTAAATAATGAAATACCATACCTCTGAACCTCTTAGTGCAAGACATATGGACAAAGCCTGACATACTTGGGGGACAGAGGCCAAACAAAATAGGGACATATTTTAAATAATGGTGTTATAAACTGAAAAAGTTGCTGGAGTGACATGGTTTGTTTTAACATAAATTTCCTGAAGAATATGAAGTCTGAAACACAAATGGATGTTATTATTTAGTGACTTGAATTTGAATCCTCAGATTATTCTAGTGATTTGCCAGCAACAAAAATTATCTGAGGAAAAGACCAAACATAAGAGGCAAACCTCTGCACATTCTGTGGAAATCTGTACAATTGAAAGGTATGTCGTATACATATCACTGTCAAACTTCAAACTACGCAGGAAATGCATGCCCAGACAAACCTTGTTAATCTAGCAATTTTCTAACTGTATAACAGAAATACTTACAATCTGTCCCTAATTCTGGAACTTTTCTCCCCCATTTTTTGGGCTTTCTCCACATTTCTTGTTTTAAGAGGTATGTCCAGCTACCCTCTGTGATGCTGTAGCTCCCACATCTCCATAATGTCCTCCTCACAGGCAAGGAAAAGGGGCAAGGCCCACATGAAGGACTTAATTATAGCACTATGTTGCCTTGCCATTGGCTAATGGAAAGACAACACAGCTGTTCTGGATGCAATTAGCAAATGGGAGACAGCAATTGGTGCACAGGCCATTGCCTGCTCATGAGCATTACCTACAAAAGGCAAGCTGCTGCCTATGCAAAACAGGTCTGAATCTGTCCATGCAAAGACAAACAGTGATTACAGAAACCTACATACCTGCATTACTCTGAAAAAACTCTGCAGCACTATAACAGATATGTCAAACAATTAAGTATGTAATGGAATGCAGAAGGGGGATGCAATAATGGGAAATAGGAAGTTAAACAATAGGTCTCAACAAGATTTGCTGGACTGACATGTTGCTGTCCAGCACCTACGGCCATCCCTGCTTGCTCTGTCTGCAGTGACATAGATCACAGCTCTGGCCCCTGAGTCACCCCAGCAAAGGTCAGCTCACATATGACTACTACTGGAGTGTCTGCTGTACAATACTTACTATGACACTGCCAGGCCAGCTACCTGGGATGTTGTAAATATTCATATGTCACGTGTGAATGCTACTATGATAAATATGCTTGTCTTACAAATGTAAGAGACCTATATAGGGTATGTGCATAGTAAACTGGCACAGAAGTGTGCGTTAAACTGTATGTTGTATACTGAGCTCATACCTTTCAATGGTCCAGAGTTTTCCAGACTGACCACGTTTGCCTCATATTTGTATTCATGTTCATATGCAGTTGTGTTTTGTCTGGCAAATCACTGGCAAATCAGTAAAAATTGAAGTCATAACACAATAGGATACATTTGAATGTCAGCTGTCATATCCTTCAGAGTATTCCTGTGAATGCAAAACCCACATTACTATCAACTGCCTATGTGTGTTACAGCAATATTTCTAAAGTGTCACTATTTTTGGGTCTTTGCCACCATTTATGTGTGCCTTTGTCCAGATGTCTTGCTCTAACAGGTTGAGAGATATGACTGTGCTGCAAGAGTGTAAACACAGTGTGCCATACTGACAAAGAGCAAAAATGTATATCAAGTGTTACCTGTGCACATGTATGTAGGAATAGTAGTAGCTGGAAGCCTCAAACATACACACGAGTTGCAAAACATCAGATAAATATGCTGTACTTGTTTTACAAATGAGTAATCTTAGTTTCAGTGCATCAAACAGACATAAATGTCTACAGCTACATGTTGTTATATTGCCTTGAAACAGAAATAATTACTAGTTTCATTATAATTACTAGATTGAAATTGGAAAAGTGTTTAACTCATTACAGCCGAGTATCTCCAGGCATTTCTGCAGATACCTCCTACTGTGCCTGTAGGTGTCAAATATTTTTTGTTAATATTGGCATTAATAATTCCAAAACCATGCTATATACAAGGTAACAGAATATTTTATCTTGAAGCATTCATGATGGCAAAAACAACTGTATTAATATTTGACCTCTGTCAATGAGTATTTGCTACAACTGTAAGGTGAAAACTTAATTTTTTAAAGGCTGAAGCCACACCCACTGTGAGTTAAAGGTACACACAGAGTGATACTGGAGGGAATGAGTTAACTGTGTTATGACTTTGTGTCCAAGCCTACACCAAACATCTATATGAGCACCTACATAGCTGTATGGACTCAGCAATACCTGACTGGGCAAAATCATCTCCCCCAATGTAGATTAAACCTCTGGGGTGGACAGCAGCAATACACAAACTCCATAATAGATGGAAACATTGACTGTACAGGGCCAAGAAGGAACAGGAGCCAAATTGGAAGCAATCTCACTTTTGTCTGAACAAGCAAATAAGGTCACAGGTGAATTACTCTAAGGCTAACTTTGAGTGCAAATTGGACACATACACCCAGGCCAGTCACAAGGCCTTCTTTACATATGTCTGCAATCTCAGAGGCAACACCCAAATGTGCTCTGTACTGGTGGTCAATAATGCCACATACACATACGTCATAGATATAACCAACCTTCTGCAGACAGGTTAAGTGAAAACCTCACCCCCCCATCCTCCCATCAATAAAGGAGGACATGCACAGTACCTAACCCTTCCTCTCATCATCAGGTAGCAGGTCCATAATGCCCTCTCAAGGGCAACAAACTGAAGTCTCCATGGGACCTGATGACATCCCTGGCTGCATTCTACATGACCTCAGGAATGAGCTCTTAGCTCCTTTACACACTGTAGTCAACCAAAGCTGAGCATCAGTGTTATCCCATCTGCACGGAGGACAGCCACTGTCACCCCTCTACACAGAGGTGGAGCATCCACTGACCCATCCAGTTATATGCACATCAGCCTAACTAGCCAGATCTGCAAGACCATGGAAGGCATTATCAAGGACCTTATAAACAGGGACATCGGCAACCTCAGAATGCTTGAGCCAACACAGTTTGGTATTGTCAAAGGGAGATTAGGCCTGCTAAACCTGGTCAACTGCTTTGAAGTGGCCAACAAACACACGGACAAGGGGAAGATGGTACACACTGCCTACCTTCACCTAGCCAAAGCCTCTGACAATAATCCCCAGTCAGCAATAATACATTAGCCTACACAGCTAGGCATCATCCTGTATGTTATCAGATGGGTAGCTAACTGGCTCAATGATAGTACCCATTCAGTCAATAGTCAATAGTGGAAGCCACCCCTAGTAGTAGACCCTTAAAGAGTGGTGTACCACAGGATCTGTCTGAGAGCCTCTACTGTTTGGGATATACTGTTCTGAGGTGCAAGACAAAACCAGTGGTCTCTGGCTGACCAGGTTTACACATGACTGCAAGCTGGCCACTGTCTTACATCTGCCTAGTGATGTGAGCATACTCCATGAGGCTCTTACCCAAATTAATGACTGGTGCCAGAAGCATTGCCTCAAACTGAATACCAGGGAATGCATCATTATCCCTGTTGTGGTAGGTGTCAGCCACACTAGTTATGACAGTAATAACAATGTGCTGAGCATACATTCAGATGTGAGGTGACTTGCGCACCAAGACTGATAGCAGCCTGACAGTTTCCACACCACATTGGCACCATTGTACGGAAGGCTATCTACATGGCCCACTTCACAAATAAGGGCATGTCATCCAAGAACTAGGAGGCCATAGCATCCCTGTACTCCTCCCTTATCAGACCCATTACCAAGCACAATGGCTCATTTGGCATGTACTTTGCCAACCACATGCAGCAGTTGCAGAGACCACAGATGTTCCTGACCAGGAAAATCCAGGGTCTGCAACACCCATCCTATACAGATTGGCTGAAAGTCCTGTCGCTCTACACAGTGTCATACAGTCTGATCATAGGTGATGTGTGTCTGGCTAACAAGGCCATTCCCAAACCAGCCTTGATAGAGTTTATGCATATCCATAAGGGAAACTTCACTCACGCAACCTGCATGCAAGTCCCTCACCTGGTCTGTGACATTAATAGTACTTGTTGGCGGGATAGATTTGTGTCTCAAACAATACACTGTCTGTAAAATGCACTCCCTCCCCATGTCAAGCAGAGTACCTCTCTAGCCTTCTTTAAGAAGAGGCTGGATGACTGCATGGGAAACACAAAAGACACCCCTGGGATCCCACCTGTGTCCCAGCAGGACAGAGGAAACAGGTGCTGACTTTGAAGGGACATGGACAAACATCTAGGCTAAGCTTATGAGGACATCTGTGCCAATAGCCTAGTATCATCTTATGAACCTATGCACCTAGTACTTTTCATGTTTCCTTTATGTGTTGCAGACTGTCCTGCAATGTTGTCATATATGAATCCCTGTGAGTCTGAACTGTGTAGTTACTGCACTGATAGCATATTATCTTGTTCCTTTATTAGTTGTTGTCACATATCATTAAACCTTGTAATTGTGTCTGCTCTGTGTAGCACTAAGTCAGCTCTTAAAGTGCTTGCATATGCACATGGTGACACTGTATAGCTCACTCCAATAGCCTTGGTCTTGGTCACACTTACCATTTTGCTAATAGGCTCATCACACAGTAGGATTTGTCACCCTTTATTGAGGGCCTTACAGTAGCTGTTAAAGAGATTGATTGTGGCAGTCAGAACTACCTTAAAGTGTGGGTTGAAGGGCCCATAGGTATCAAAGTTGTGCCAGACTTTAACAGGAGTGTGCTTGTGTGTGTGTGTGTGTGTGTGTGTGTGTGTGTGTGTGTGTGTGTGTGTGTGTGTGTGTGTGTGTGTGTGATTCAAAGCTCAAATAGCATGTGTCTCAGCTACTTGGCCAGGGCCCCAAAGTACTGTTTGGACAGAGAGACTAACAGATGTTTTGGATTGACCGCTCTGCTGAGATGTTAACCTCATATGTGTGCCAGTGTGGAGTGTTATTGGGGCTGTGGAAAGAGAGGGAGAAATGATCCCCATACTGACTGTGACATCTGTGTGCTCTGAAGGGTAATTGTACTTTAATGTGCATGTACCTGTCATCCTACCATTGTGTACATCCCTCACTGGTGGTAGTGGTGAGCATTTAGGCTCCCTGATGATTGGGCCAGTGCACAGGTGACATACTGATAGTATGTATTGGTGGATACAGATGGCATATCACATCATGTGCAGTCATTGAGCCCCTCTCAGTCTAACAATATCATACAGGGTTATTTTACAGACTGTCCAGGTCTCCTTGACTATTCCCGACATACTCTGCATTGGTGAGTGTGTACTCCACACCTGTATCTGATTGCCTCACACATATGTCTAGCGTACCTTGTGACCCCTGCAGTAGGACAGCAAGTTATAGGTAGTAGTAGTGGGTGGATGCTGGCAATGAGTCAGCAGCAGTGCGTACATACTGAGCATACAATGTAAGGGAATGGATACAGTACCAGATACCCAGGTACCATCTCTAAGTCCCCAGGTGTCTGGCATGCAACAGACACATTCCCCAAACTATGTGGACAAACATCATGTACTGCTAAACTAGTGTGCAGAAATACACATTTGTCTGGCAGTGGGGTCTACATCTTTCAGGCACATGTACGCATTCCACAAACATCTGGGTGCTGAAGATGAATGTTATAGGCTTGGCATAATAGATAAAGATCTTCTTGAGTATTTTACAATTGAGTCTCCAGTGGTACCCAATATTAACGGGCTGCCAAAAATACACAAGAATCTTACCAAACCTGAGTTTAGACCCATTGTAGCAGGAGGGGCATGGCTTACTGTGGCCATGTCCATCTTTTTGGATATACAACTTAAAAAAGTGCTAACATTAAGTGAAGTCATCCTCAAGGACACAGAACATTTCTTGAGGGACTTGTTTGTCAGTTTTAATAATAGATCAGCAAATGATGTTGGCTACTTGGTTACATTGGATGTAGTGTCATTATTTACCGGCATTCCAAATGAAATAGGTATTACTATGGCCACAAATGCCATGCAAAGAAGTGGCTTGTTTACCAATGTGTTTTGTAATCTTCTGTGTTTGCTACTTGAAATAGTGTTGGAGCATAACATCTTTTTGTTTCAAGGTGATTGCTATTGGCAGAGATCAGGTGTAGCTATGGGCACAAGTTGTGCCAATTCATATGCAAACCTGGTCATGTCTGAATGGGAACATTTGAATGTGATTGGGAAATGGAATGAAAATATCATCATATATCGACGTTTTGTCAATGACTTGTTTATTGCATGGAAGGGTGATAAGAAAAGCCTTGAGGATGCTGTTTGCCATCTTAATAACAGCAGTACATTTTTGAAATTTTCCATGACATGTTCCCCATTAGAAATCAGTTACTTGGATGTATATATCAGGAAGGTTGACGAAAGTATTAGTACCAGCATGCACAGAAAGAAATGTTATAGACCATCTTACTTACATAGGGATAGTATGCATCCCAAACATATTTTTGGTAACATAGTCACTGGACAAGCACTTAGAACATCAAGGTTGACAAGTGAAGATCATAATTTTGATGGGTTTATATGAGCTTAAAACTGAATATATTTCTAGGGAATATAAAGAAGCAGAATTAGAAGCGGCCTGTTGCAAGGTACGTAGTGAAAGGGAGGGGAGGGGTAGACCCTATTTTTCAGAAAATATTTCCACAAACAAAAAACATGTGGATCAAAGAAATATGTGTCCACCCATAGTGCTATCATATGCTAAAGGGGTGAATGATATGAGAAATGTTATCATCAACAATTGGCATATTTTGGAGACAGACACTAGGTTCTTGGAATTCTTGGAAAGAGGTCCAAGTTTTGTGTATAGCAATATGAGGAATTTAAAATAAAGATTGTGCCATCAGAGGGTAAAGGCTCCATCCATTTTGGGAACTAGTGGTATGACAAAGTGTAATCACTGTAATTTTTGTCAATTTATTGATGAGTCCAGATATTTTCGACACCCCAAAACATGTCACCTATGGAGCATTAGGGCCAGTGCTAGCTGCTGTATGAGGAATGTTGTTTATTTGGCTCACTGTTGTAGGTGTTTTAAATTTTACGTAGGGAAAACCAACAGAAGTCTTAAAGAAAGGATTAGGGATCATATTTATTGCATTTGCAAAGGCTATGAATTTAGTGCTTTGGCCAAACACACTTTACAGACAGATAAACATCAAACTTTTTTGTTTCAAGTCTTACATGTTATACATGATGATATGCATGGTGGTGATATAACAAATCATACTGAGGTGGCCAAATTAGAGTGGATTCTAAGGTTGGGTGCCCATCAAGTTATGGGTTTCAATGATAATGCACCCCTTAAACCCATGCTGAAGGCATGGAGACTGAGGCACTAGAGGTCCACTAAATATATGTTTTTTAAATATATGCTCTATATATTTTATTAATACCTGCTAAGTGGTGCAGCACTTTGATATATGATATATATTTTTGTATATATTTCCTAGTTATAGAATTACCGCAATTGCGGATGTTGCTTTATGAACATCATAGGCTGCTGCTGATATGTTTATTTGGAGGCAGTTGTTTATTTTGATTTCATTAATTTTTTATCATATTGTTAGCATTAATTTATTCATTTCATTATTTGAGTCATTTTCATCGGAGTGATGTGTTTATTAAATAATGTTTTTTATACAATACTAAATACTGTTTTAACATCATAAGTGATATGCTAAGGGCTATATCCCTTTAAGGTGTAAGCATACTGAAGGTCATGTGATGCATTGTGTAGAATTCAAAAGGGCTTTGTTTGAAACAATGTAACTGTCTAATGAAGCGGTCTTTTTAGAACCGTGAAAGTGCTTACTTATTTTCTGTCAGAATAAATTGCATTTTTTAACTTTCGTGGATTTTTAAGTACCCAATTCTTTCTACAAGACTTGTTTCTGCTGGCTGCTGGGATTTGGTTTCCACTATAACATAGTGTGCAGAAAAACACATTTGTCTGGCAGTGGGGTCTACATCTCTCAGGCACATGTACGCATTCCACAAACATCTGGGTGCTGAAGATGTCAGACACCTATGAAGAGGTCCCCCTTCAACACATATGCACTGATCTCAGTTATTGTGTATCTCAGATGTTCCTGGAATCTCCACATGCACCTGTAGGAGCACTCAACTATCTGTGTATGTAGGCTTGAATACATGGTACCGCAGCACTGCCAATAGGGACAACCAGCAGTCGATGGCACTGATGTGTGTGTGGACACATAACAACACAGTCTGTCACAGCAGACAGGCTACTAATAGCATTCTGTATCCCATACCAGGTTACTAGGCTGTGGTCTCTGAGCAGCCATATCCCTAGGCCACATGTTAGCTTATGTGTATGCAAGGTAGCCGCTGATGTCCCCATCCAACAGGGACACAGATGGTATCCCAAGAGTGTATGTGCCATTAACCATCCAGTTGACCATGTTAAGCTTGCAAAGGTATAGGTAGCTACTCTGTCTGATGTGGATAGGGTGCCCATTCCCCTGCAGGGTGAATGTGTGTGACACACATCCAAGCTGCCAACAAGGCCAGTCCAGGTCACTCACCAGGTGGAGGCTGTTTGTCTGTGTGTGTGTGTGTGTGTGTGTGTCTGTGTGTGTGTGTGTCTGTGTGTGTGTGTGTGTGTGTGTGTGTGTGTGTGTGTGTGTGTGTGTGTGTGTGTGTGTGTGTGTGTGTGTGTGTGTGTGTGTATGTTAACAGAGTGGAGCATGACCTGCAATTGTGCAGCAGTCCATGCAATGTAGAGTGTGTGATTGCCTGGCATGCCAGAGTGAGGTAACTCTTGAGGGGTATGTATGACACCAGGGAGTGAGTTGGCCTCAGCCTATAGGTGTACATCAGATGGCTGATGGGCTGGTATGCCCTGGTATGGAACTTCTGTGATGTCCCCAGCTGCTGCATGTGCCATCTAATGTGAATGATGAATGGAAGATTATGCACATTAATGGTCCTCATTGGAGGGACATGAAACATCAAGATCAGGAGTGCAATGCATGCTGTAATGCCAGTATGGTGAAACTATCCACACACATACTGTGCTGATAAATGGCAGGGTACGATGTGGGTGTTAGCGAAGGGTAGTGCTAGCAAACATGGATGTTCAAGATCTGTACATAATGGTGTCCAATGTATGAGGTCCTGTGATGTGTTTCCCTGTTCATTTCTTTTGGCTGGAATGTCTTGACAGCGGCAGCAACCATTTTCAGGTGCTGAGACTGCAGAAATTGTAGATGCCATAAGACTGCATCACATAGTCATGTTTGGGAGGGGGAGACAGCAACAGCAACAGCAGACTGCCCTGTGGTCAGACCTCATGGCCACTGTGAACAAGCTGGGGCAGCATGGCCAAACCTATGCACAGGTCAGGCACAGGGCCAATGACCTAATCCACCATGTCTGGCATAGGGCTGCAACTATGGCCAGGGACAGAACAGCCACAGGTGGGGGGTCCTGCTATGCAACCCCCACTTACACCAACAGAGAAATTCCACGCCAACCTTGGGGCATCACCACAACCCAGGAAACCATACAATCGTATGCCATGGAGGTGGATGACACACAGTCAACAGGTGAGGAGAATCCGGGTAAGGACCCAGTGGACATTACTTCAATGCTGCATCATTCATACTGGTATCCTTGGAGTATTTGGATGCATATGTCAGGTCAAACTGCATTTGTGGGTGGGATTTTGTAATGCACACAAGTGCACATCTATTGTGAATGACAACAAATTGTTTAGTATCAGACCTTGTACTGTACATGTTCACAAATGCATCATTTATCCTGTACCAATGCCACATGTGAATGTTCTGATAATACCTCTCCCCCTACAACTACATAGGTCCCCCCTGGTCTGGCTGGAGAACAGCTGCCTGAAGCCAGTGAGTATGGAAATGTCTTGTTGTGGCTCACCAACACCCTAGGCATGTTAAGGGCATGCATTTTTCCATGCACGTAACTGTTACTCTTAGCCATATTACAATGTGTGCATGTTCACTTGTGGTGAGGTTAACTGCAGTGCATCACAGTGGTGATCGCAGGAGCCTATTTGCAGGAGCTGCAATGTATTGGCACATGCATTTCTGAGGTGTTGCCACTGCCCTGTACAGGGGTACATCAATATTGTGTACACGGTTGCAGTGTGTGTTAGGTAAAGGTCCACCACATACTACCAATACTCATGTATCTCAGAGTGGTGTATTAGTAGCAACATTAAGTGGACATAGCTGCACTGCATGTTGTTGAGGACCTGTCCAGAGTCTGTCTGTTGTGGTCTGATTGTGTGTTGTGCATGTTATCATTCAGAAATTGTGTGGTCTGTATAATGAATTTGTGCCACCTTACCTGTATATATATGTGTGTGTGTGTGTGTGTGTGTGTGTGTGTGTGTGTGTGTGTGTGTGTGTGTGTGTGTGTGTGTGTCTCTGTGTATCAGCAAACATTATAGTGCAGGAATTAACATATGTTGTCTTCCCCTCACAGGTGAACATGGGGTTGGGGCTCCCCCCTCACAAACTGATGTCAGTGTCTTAGTGAACTCTGCTGATGATGGTGGTCATAGTGAGGCACAGGTGATGTTTTCAGGGGCTGAATCTGTGCCATTGGTTGACATCCCACTTTGACCCACAATGTCCCCGCACACAGACAGTATACCCTCGCATACCCATTCCCCAGCAGCCACGGATAATGGACAGTTGGAGGGTGGTAGCATGGAACAGGCTAGTGTGGTGACTATGGCAAGTGTGAGTGTAGACACTAGCCATAGCTAGAGAGCAGATGAGGTCCCACACAGGCAGATGGACAAGGGTGCTTGAAGGAGGACTGCTGCCCATCAAGCCCCTGTCACAAGTGTCACAGTAGGTGTCACCAGATGCTTGTTTTGGTCTGTCCTGGAGGCACAGGCATGTTCTGAATGCAACACCAGACAGATGCTCAGGGTTATGAATGCAACACTCCCTGCCATGTGTGATAACCACCACAGCCTTGGTGATGCTGCATGTTATCATGCTGATGTTGTGGATAGAGGGTGGGTGAGACATTATCATTGTTCAACCTGACAACATCTGTGCTTGAGCATGTGGTGGGAGTAGGGCATAGGCCATGTGGACATAGGTCAGCAACAAGATCAGCTGAGAGTCCACATGGCTGTGCACATTCACACTCCCGTAGTGGCAGTACCACCAGCACTACCAAAGGGAGGGTGCTGTCCACACCACAACAGAGCAGGCCATGGGCACGTGGTCCTAGCTGGTCTTGTCAGAGGCATGGATCCAGCAGACAGCAGTAACTAACAGGGAGTAGTACTGCATCTGTCCTTGGGCCTGGTGGTGCCAGTGAGACTCCTGGCAGAATCAGTTTGCGTGTCCATGGTCAGAATGAGTGAATTGTACATCCTGCCATGTACGGTCCACTACTGTCCAACATGCCCCTTTGTAGGACAATCACATGGCTTGACTGTGTGCATACAAACACTCACACATCTCTATCACAGGCAGGTCAGCACCAGACACACACAGCTCCTCTACATGGCCCAGTTGAACACCATCCCTCCAGATACACACACACACACACACACACACACACACACACACACACACACACACACACACACACACACACACACACACACACACACACATGATGTCACCTGTATGGCACAGCCTAGGCCTCTAGCAAACCCACACCACACCCTGTGCTGTGTATGTAATGATATCTGTGCCACATTCCTGTTATCCATACCATCAATGCAGGGAGATGCTAATATGGGTCTGATGTGCAGGGTGAATATAGTACAGTGTAGTAATGTAATGCTGTGTAAGGTGCTGTCTGCTGGCAATTGTTATGGGTACACATCGAAATGTATGTACCTTTTTCGCCATGATGCATTCATTATTGCTGTTAGTACTGCTGATTGACTGCAGTTTCACATACTGTATTCTGTTTGTGTTCCAGGTGTCTGTGTGTCTGCAGGCTGTGGGCCTGCTGACATTACCAATGATGAGTCTAGCAGAGTGGAAACAAAGTGACCTTTTAATAGCCAAGGTACAATTGTATATGTACATGCTTACCAGGTGTGTATGCATGCAACAATGTATGAGGGACAATGGTGGCAGACAGTGTGACCTTGCATACATACCACTTGACACTGCCAGCTAGCCTTCATACATGTTACCTGGGTGTTCTTTAGTATCACAGGCTCATACATACAGAGGAGCCAAGTAAGTACAACTGGTCTTATAAAAATGAATTTACAATCGTATTTAGATATGTTAACAGGGCGGCCATGGTGGTGCAAAGGTTAGCATTGTCGCCTCACAGCAAGAGGTTCTACAGTTCATTCCTCAGCTGGGGTGTCTTCTGTGTGGAGTCTGCATGTCCTCCCTGTGGTTGCATGGGTTTCCTCCGGGTGCTCCTGTTTCCTCCCACATCCCAAAGACATGCTGTAGATGGATTGGACACTCTAAATTGGCCCTAGGCGTGAGTGGGTGTGTGTGTGTGCCTTCTGTGGAAGGTTGGTGGCCGGGCTGGCAACTCAACACTGTAAAACTCCACTGCCAATCATACGCCGACAGGTGATCCACTGTGACGAACCCTAACTGGGAAAAGCTGAAAGAAGAAGAAGAATATTTAGATATGTTACCAATTCATGTAACACTGTACGAATTCCAAAAGGAGTCATTACTGGGCACATTGTGGGTGCTGCGAAGAGCACTTTTGGCTAACATCAAAGACTGAAACAATACTAATTTCATGAACTTTAATTATGCTTTGACTTAGGAATGGGGTCCATTCCTGTCATGGAATTAGAAACCCAAAAGACCTGCAGAAATTAAAAAGATAGGAGCCATTACCTTAACCCCAACAGATTCACCTATCAGCACCTTTTGCCCCTGCCATTTCTTTCCCATCCACTCAACCTTGATGCATTTGATGAAGGTATGCATGGTACTGTGTTTGACAGGTTTGGGGAGTGTATTCCTCACCCAGGTCAGCCTGTGTTAGCCTAACCTAACAATCAATAGCATGTGTGTCTGCTATCTCATATGCGATTCTGGCATCTTGTGCTGGCAGTGAACACAGAGTCATAGTCTTGTATATGAGGCAGCTGCTGAAAGGCTGAGCACAATCTCTACCTGGCCAGTTTTACAAACAATAGTGCTAGATACATAACTCAAACACCACAGTGGTAATGTAGTGTTGCAGTGTCTGCCACTACTATTCAAGTGGGTGACAATTGCAGAGGCTGTTAGGATTAACAATGGTGGGTTCAGAGGCCCTTACATGGTAGAAACATCTGAAACACACACACCCTGCTGCATGTGGACATGCATAGAAAGGCACATGCACACATAGTTGATACTTCTCATATTAGATGACCTACCTATCTATTTATGCACAATACACAATGATATGACTATTGCATGCACCACAGTGCCTTTGTGTTACAAACTGTGTAACTGTGCTTGTAAAGTGGATGACATCTGTAGGGGTTGAAACTAGGTTGGCAATGGGAGACTTAACAGGGTAGAAGAGGCACACAAAATGGTATAAGCATCGTATACACATAGTAAAGACAGCCACAGGGGATATGCATACAGCAACACATACACAGTTGCCAAAAGACAGATTAGTAACACTATGTATCCACTCGTATGTACTATAGTGCTACGGTCACATTACATGCACCACAGAGATTATATTCCTGGGACATAACTTACTACCTCTTACAACAAGTAATCTTAGGAATGCCTTCATGGATGGTGGGATAAACCACCCAAAATAGTGACTGGTCTCATATTGCTCTGATAGAGTAACTGACTTTGTATCAGCATGATGTTTCAAACAGGTAAGAAGTCTGATGCTGACATGTTTGTCACTATGGTAACTGTGACATATTTGGTAATGATTTTTCATAAATGACTATTGTTAGGGGACACAGACAACATATAGATTGCAAACATCTGGATGTTCCATATACATCTGTACAGATGACTGGTATGGGCTGTATAGTTTAACATGGTGCATGTAAGGCAGATGCCACTTACTGGCTGTTTAAAGTAATGCAATGAGGAGGGGGTCAACAGGCCTTAAAATGGTATAACCAACACACAAAACAGCCACAGGGGATATAATTCAAACACAAACACACACAGGACTATAGTTGTCAGTATTGAGATTAGAAGCCCTACCTATCTAATTATTTGTATTATAGTATTACACAGTTAATGCACATGTGACAGCACTTGTAGGGCTGAAGAGTGTATACAGGTACTTCTAAGGTGAATGACATCAGTGGGCCTTCTAAAGCAGGGTAATGGGAAGTGTACTGGGTGGACACATCTCAAAATGGTATAACCCACACCCCCAGGGATATGGTATCCACCCAAACAGACAGACACACACACACACACACACACACACACACACACACACACACACACACACACACACACACACACACACACACACACTATGGTTTTCACACACATAGTATCACAGCTGCCAGTATTGAGTTTACAACCCCTAGCTATCTAGTTATTTGTACTACAGTGTTACAGAGTTATCGCACATGCCACAGAGCTTATAGGGTTGAGGGCTGTCCAAAGTTACTTCTAAGGTGAATGACATCAGCAGCCCTTGTAAAGTAGGGCAATGGGAAGTGTACTGGGTGGGCAAAGCCTCAAAATCCTTAACCTACAAACACACACACACTTACATTTGCCAAGATTGAGATTCAACCCCCCCTACCTATCTATTTATTTATACTACAGTGTTACGCAGTTATTGCATGTGCCACAGAGCCTACAGGGCTGAGATCTGTCCAAAGTTTCTTCTAAGGTGAATGACATCAGCAGCCCTTGTAAGGTAAGGCAATGGGCAGTGTACTGGGTAGGAATGGCCTAAAATTCTTTAACCTACAAACACACACTTAACATTTGCCAGGACTGAGATTAGAACCCCTACCTATCTAGCTATTTGTATTATAGTGTCACACAGTTATTGCATGGATCACAGAGCTTATAGGGTTGATGAGTGTCCAAAAGTACTTCTAAGGTGAATGACATCAGCAGATCTTGTACAGTAGGGCCTTTGAATGTGTATTGAGTGGGAAAGGCCTCATAATATTTTAACCTACACACACACACACACACACACACACACACACACACACACACACACACACACACACACACATGCTGGCACAAGTCACTGTTTACAAGTGGTATGCAATTGTCCACAACAGAACATTGCTCTATGCCTTTCAGAGTATCTATGGTTATGACTCAGTCTCTGTGTGTGTCTCCCTGTCTCTCTGTCTCTCTGTCTCTTTCTCTCTCTCTCTCTGTCTATCACTGTCTGTCTCTTTCTTCCCCATGTCTATGTGTGTGTATCCTTGAAATATTGTTATATGTTGCCTATATATATATATATATATATATATATATATATATATATATATGTGTGTGTATCACATGCAACAGATGCAGATATATCACATATGGGCCAGGTACAGCTAGCTGGGGGTAAGCCTGTCTAACAGGTGTGGATAGAGACAGTTAAGGTGTACATAGCTGTCTGTATGCAAAGACATATATGCACAATAAAGTTATATACTTTGATGTGGGTTTAGACATGGGCTGTAATTCTCTAAGTGTATGAACATGCCCAGTATGACCTTCTATAGTAAGTGTGACTCCATTCCAGAGATAATTGTACTCCCGTCTGGAGTTTTGTGTGCTACAGCCATACCTGTCAACCTGTTAGTGCAAGAAATCTGAAGATAGCCTGCCAAAATGGGGGACAATGGGCCAACCATAGGGAGATACTGTAAATATTGCTCTTATTAACGTAGAAAGTATTTAGAGTAACAGGGTTTCTTTTAGCAGACATCTTCTGACATAGATGATGTCTGACACTGAAATGTATTGTGTCATTACTTACTGACAAAAATCCTCAGATCATCCCAGTGATTTACCTATGAAATCCAAGATGTATGATGCATGGACCACAATTGTGAGCCAAACTATAGACATTCTTGCCCAGTCCGGCAGGTTGAGAGGTGTGGCTACAGCTGATTGGGTGATGAAGCTGTGTAAACAGTCCGGCACCTCAGTGATATACTGGTTGGGGATCCCCTGCTTATGTGGTATTCTTCTTAACTGAAAGCCATATCCTTGTGTTGGTACAGAGTGCATTCTACTGAGCAGAGGTGTACATTATATTGTGGTATATTCCACATAGTACTGTGATTTCCAGCTATCTCAGTGGCAGAGCAGTATAGAGTAATGTGGTGAACCACTGACAGACATTAGTTTATAGGTTGATAGGCTGATATGAGTTTACTAGGCTATTGGCCCTGAAGCCCTTATACCCCTAGCAGATGAGAGTTAAAAAAGTTCAGTTACAGGCTTGCTGTTCCTGAACTGTTTGAAAGTTTCTGTGAGGCCATTTTTGCTTGGGCTGAAGGAGGGTCTCTGTGTTTATCAGTGGCAGTGACTAACATTGAGCAGCTTCCCTGCCCCCCGGAGAGGTGGTTACTGACTTGAAACTGTAGTTTTATTGGTCACTAGGGGTCATTTCCATAACTCCTTCATTTGTCCTCAGAGGAGTGGTTTAAGGCAGTAACTTGTAGTTTATTGGCCATTTTGGGTCATTTCCTGTCTTTTCCAGCCCCTGCTATAAAGCACGCTTTTAGCGCGTGATTTAGCCGATTTAAGCGGAGTTGCTACCGTTGCACACTAGGGCAGCAGCGGTTAAGCAGGTTTAAACTATTGGCTACCTAAAGTCCACTCTTCAAATTCTCCGTTAACACTACCTTCCTCGACCTATACTACTGATCTAATCAGCTTATCCTATAATTAAAAGATCATCTCTACTTGACTCCAAGTAGACTATTCTCTATCTGTTAAATGTAGCACTTGCTCCTACAGTACTTATTACCTTGATACGGCACTCTTGTCATAGATAGTACCCCAAAAGGCAACCCCCATTTCTCGGTCACCCACGTCCCCGGAATCTTTTTTAAAGTTTTTTGTCTATTCCTTCTAGCATGTCGAGGGATCAGTTGCTAGTGTCCTCTCCTGCTCAGCTGGTTAACCTGGGAATATTGAGGCAATGTTACAATTGCCTCATGTACACAGACAACCCTCTCCTCCTCCCACAAAACACAAATACATGCGAGAGATGCAACTATACGCCAAACTGGAGGCTGAGCTCTCTCAACATAGGACTGGCAAGACCAGTCAGGAGGAGAAGGTTACCACACACACTATAGACCCAGTCTCACATAGTACCATTACAACCTCAAATCATACACATAAACACACAAAGACATACTGGAGGCTCTGATCAAAAATCTACCAAAACAGCAGAGGCCACCAAAGCAGACACCCAAACAACCACCACCTCAGAACACAACACCTGCAACACATAGACCTCACAGTCAGAGTGTCAAACAGTCACAGCCCTTAAGGCCAAACACAATGCCAGACACACTAGTCATTGGTGACTCCATAGTCAGACACACTGACGCCGCTCACCAGACTGAGTAAGGAGAAGGTCACCGTAGCTGCCTGTCGGGCTAGAATCCGCCACATAGCAAGCACTCAGGTCTCTCAACAGCAGGTACAAATATGACTCAGTCATTGTCCACGCTGGTGTAAACGACCTGAGACGTACCTCCTTGGACTACATGAAAGAGACATTGAGGAGCTCTCTGATTATGTAGCCCAGGCAGGTATGACCCTGACCTTGAGCAGTATCCTACCTTCACCAAGAATGATGCCACAATACAGAGATAAGATGATCAGCTTTAACAATTGGCTTAAACACTGGTGTCATTCAAAGGGGATCCAGTGTCTGTCTGCCTGGGATGACATGCTGGACAAGCCACGCTGCTCAAGGGACGGCTTGCACCTGTCACCCTGGGATTCGGATATTGGCAAAGGCTCTTGCCACCCCATAGTGCCTTTTTAGGCAAGGCTCAAATTCTAAACCTACCACCCTAGAACACAAAAAGGAAAAAACTAAGGGTAATGCTGCTCAATGCCAGAAGTCTAAATCTCAAAATGCACTTTTCGAGGCCCTTCTCAGTATGGAGAACATCGATGTCTGTGCTGTGACAGAAACCTGGTTCAAGGCTCCTGAGAGCACCCCAGCTATCAGGTTTTACCTCATATCATGCGTTCCGGCCCCAAAATCCGGACAATACCAAGAAAGGAGGGTATCCATATTCATCAAGGACACCCACACCTCAAGACTGGTGGCAACGCACGATGCATCGGAGACCATCCAGGTGCAATTAACCATAGGCAAGACTGCTCTGCAAATTGTAGCATGTTACAGGCCACCCTCACAAACTCAGGAACCTCACATGGCCTTCCTGAAAACACTAGAGGGATAAATGTATCACCAAACACCATCATACTAGGTGACTTCAATTACCCTAATATAGACTGGGAACACTACTCAAGCCCAAACACCCTAGCCCAAAAGTTCCTGGAATTCATAAACTCAAATGCCATGGAACAACTAGTCACCATCCCCACAAGAGGAGATAACATACTTGATCTCATCATCACGAACATGGGAGCACAATGTTCAACACCGAGGTGTACCCCTCACTGGTGAGATCAGACCACAAACTAATCTCGCTGGAGGTCCTCATCCCACCCCACCTGAAATAAAAAGACCACAGTAAAGAACTTCTCAAAAGCCGACTTCACACTTCTAAAGACTAGTGTGGTCTCCTTTAAGGCCCCGAGCGGGAAAACAGTACTCAAGCCGCTGAATCACTTACAAATGCCTTCTACCAGCACCTGCAGGACTGCATGGATAAGGCAATCCCAAGCAAAACAAAGACTCTTTGTACCAAAGGCAAGCGTCCAGTCTGGTGGACCCCAGCCATAAACAAACTCTACAACAAAAGGAGGAAGCTACTACAAGATAGAGCAAAATCCTTAAAAGGTAAGACACCCTTGATCACTATAAGTAAAAACTAAGAGCTCTCATAAAATCATCCAAAGCAAATTTCGAGAGAAAAATAGCTAAAGACTCAAAAGACAATCATAAGGCCTTCTTTAGCTATGTTAGAAACTGGGAGGAAACTCCCAGATATGCTCAGAGCTAGTTCAAAATGATGTGAAGATTACTGATCCTACAGACATTACCAACATACTGGCTGACAGGTTCAGTGCAAACTTCTCCCCTCCCCAAAGGAGAGATATCTATACCAAACGATTGCAGCCCCCAAACATCTCAGCCCAAGTGAGAACTGCTCTCTCCAAAGCAAAAACACAGCATCCATGGGACCTGATGGTGTCCCCTGTGTGCTCCATGAACTCAATGAGGAATTAAACCCACAGCTAGGACAGCTGTTTAATCAAAGTCTTACCTCTGGATACATACCCAGGAGTGGCGCACTGCAACTGTGGTACCACTTCACAAAGGCGGTGCCTCCACCGACCCTGGAAATTACCGCCCATTAGCTTGACAAGCCTTATCTGCAAAGCCATGGAGAGGATCATAATGGACCTCATAAATAAAGACATAGGGAATTTGCAGACTTTGGATCCAACCCAGTTTGGCTTTGTCAAAGGCAGATCATGCCTTTTAAACTTGGTTGACTTTTGAAACAGTCACCAAAGCCATTGATGAGGAAAGGCAGTCCATACAGCCTACCTCGATCTGGCTAAGGCCTTCGATACAATACCCCACTCGGGTATCATTGAAAAACTCATCAGCTTAAATGTCAACCCATACATCACAAGATGGGTTGCAAACTGGCTGAGTGACAGAACCCACAGGGTCAGAGTTGCTGGCGCCATGTCAGACTCAAAGCCTGTCAAAAGTGGTGTCCCACAGGGCTCAGTCCTGGGCCCACTCTTGTTTGGCATCTAGTTTTCAAGTACAAGCAAACACAGGAGGGTTATGGCTGACAAAGTTTGCAGATGACTGCAAACTGGCCATAGTAGAAAACACATCTGATACAGATATCCTTCAGAAGGGTCTCACAGAAACGGATAACTGGTGCCAGAGCCACGGCCTAAAGTTAAATGCCAAAAATGCATAGTCATACCCTTGGAAAAACAAGGTTACCCCTAGCTACCAAATAGGTGGCAATCCACTGAGCACAGAAGAAGTTATCAGGGACCTGGGGACCCAGGTTGATAGTAGTCTGTCATTCGACACCCATGTAGCTAAAGTAGTTAGGAAGACCTTCTACATTGCCCACCTTATCATGAAGGGATTCTCATCTAGATCAAGGGAGGTCATAGTCTCCCTTTACTCATCACTCATCAGACCAATGATTGAGTACAATGCCCCATTCGAATGTATCTGACCCGACACTTGCAGCAGCTGGAGAGGCCACAAAAGTTCCTCACCAAAAGGATAAAGGGTCTCAAAATCTGTCCTATGCTGCCCGACTGAAAGAACTCCAGCTCTATTCAGTCGCTTACTGCTCAGAGGTGACCTTTGCCTAACATACAAGGCCATGTCAAACCCAGATTTGATGAATATGCTTCACCTCAAAAATCTAGATCCATCAGAGCCACAAGGGTGGGAGACTTAAACCTTGACACGGCTATTAATAGGACGTGCTGGAGGGATAGATTCATCACCCAAAGACTCCCTATGCTGTGGAACAAAATCCCGGTACATGTGAGGCAGAGCACCTCGCTGGCCTTGTTCAAGAGAAATCTTGACCAATGGATGGGAGATCACAGATATACCCCAGGGATTACCTCAGTGTCACTGCTCGACAGAGGCACAGCAAAATAATGGGTATAGTTCCCCATACTAAAGGGGTGGCGTAAGCCACAAAACAATGGGCTAGGCTTGTAAATGCCCTCGGGCAGATAGCCTAGTATGAACCTATGAACCTATGAACATGTCAGCACCCAGAGCCACTGTTCAGCAGGGACACAGGTGGAATCACAAGGCTGCATTTTCTGTTTCCCATGCACTTATACAGAGAGCACTTCACAAGGGGTATTGAGGCACTCGCTTGATGTGGACAGGGAGTGTAGTACACAGATGGGGGAGTCTGTGGGACATGTATCTGTCACACCAACAAGCTCTATTGATATCACAGACCAGGTTGATGGTGCACCTACAGGTTGTTTGAGTGGGCCTTGCCTTCAGATGTGTAACAGTCCCATCAAAGCTGGGTCTGTATTACTTTGTATGCCAGACAGAGGTCACCTCTGAGGAGTCTGTATGGAAATGAGTAGAGGGACAGTGTTGTTCATAGGTTCATAGGTTCATAGGTTGGTACTAGGCTATTGGTCCTAGGGCCTATGCAAGCCTAGCCATAACAATTCCCTGGATATTTCTTCCCACAATATTTACTTCTCCAGTCCCCTGTCTAGCAGGGTGACTGACATGATCCATGGGGTGAATTTCCTATCTCCCATCCAATCATCAAGGTTCCTTTTGAAGACGGCCAAAGAGGCGCTCTGCTTGATATGTATAGACAGTCTATTCCAGAGTATGGGGAGTCTCTGGGTCAGGAACCTATCCCTCCAGCATGTTCTGCTCATTGTGATAACAAGGTTTAGATCCCTGGAGTGTGTGGCTCTGAGGGATTGGGATTTCTTTAAGTGGAGCATGTCCAACAGCTCAGGGTTTGACATGGCCTTGTATGTTAAGCAGAGATTGCCTCTGAGCAGACGATATGCCACAGAGTATAGCTGGAGTTTTTTTAGACGGTCAGTATATGGCATCTGCTTTAGGCCTGTGATTCTTTTAGTGAGGTATTTCTGTGGCCTTTCAGGCTGTTGCAGATGTCTTGTGAGGTACATACCAAAAGTGGCATTATACTCTATAATGGGTCTAATGAGGGATGAGTACAATGGGACAATGACCTCCTTTTTTCTGGATGAAAAGCCCTTAGTGATGAGGTGTGCCACATAGAAGGATTTCCTGACTGTTGTGGCAATGTGGTTATCGAAAGTGAGACCACTGTCCACCTGTGTCCTTAAGTCTCTCATCACACTTTCAATGTTTAGTGTCCTGCCACCTATGTGGTAATTCATGGGTACATGTTTTTTTCCAAAGGGGATAACTATACATTTCTTGGCATTAAGCTTGAGCCCATGGCTCTGGCACCAGGCATCTGTTTCTGTAAGGCCCTTTTGTAGAATATCCACATCATTTGGGGATTCAATAATGGCTCCCAGTTTGCAGTCATCTGCAAACTTTGTTAGCCAGAGTCCCTTAGTGTTGGCCTGTACTTCAGAGAAGTAGATGCCAAACAAGAGTGGTCCCAGGACTGAACCCTGAGGTACTCCACTTGTCACTTGTCTGGAGCTGGATGTGGAGTCAGCTACTTTTACTGTCTGGGTTCTGTCAGTAAGCCAGTTAGCAACCCATCGAGTGACGTAGGGATTTATGCCCAGCTTAGTAAGTTTATCTATGATTCCAGAGTGGGAGATGGTGTCAAAGGCCTTGGCGAGGTCCAGATAGGCTGTGTGGACTGCCTTAGCTTTGTCCACAGCTCTGGAGACTGATTTGAAGAAGTCAATCAGATTCAGGAGACAAGATCGGCCCTTCACAAACCCAAACTGGGTGGGGTCTAGTGTTTGAAGGTTGCCAATGTCTTTGTTTATAAGTTCCATGATAATGCGTTCCATGCCCTTGCAAATCAGGCTTGTCAGACTGATGGGACGGTAGTTCCTGGGATCCAAGGTGGATCCTCTCTTTTGGAGCGGGATAACTGTAGCTGTGCGCCACTCAGTGGGCACGAAGCCTGAGGTGAGGCTATGATTAAACATGACACTTAGGTGATGTGCCAGTTCATTTTGTAGTTCATGTAGTACATAGCCTGGGATGTCATCTGGTCCCATGGATGCTGTATTCTTAGCTTTGGAGAGTGTGGTTTCTACCTGTGTGGCCATGATTATCGGAATTTGGCAATCTTTTGGTATTGAGATGGGTCCTTTAGGGGGTGAGAGTGGGGTGAAGTTAGCACTAAATCGATCTGCCAGGATATTGGCAATATCCTTGGGATCAGTATATTTAATGCCATTCTATTGTAACTCAGAGCAGGTCTGAGCATTGCCATTTAGATTTTTGACATATAGAATGCCTTGTGGTTGTCTTTGGAATCTTTGGCAATTTGATTTTCGTAACTAGATTTTGAGGATTTTATGAGGGATCTCAGCTTCTTACTGAGGCTGGTGAGGGAGTTTTTTGCATCCTGGGATTTTCCTCTTTTTTGAAACAGTTTCTTCCTTCTGTTGTATAGTTTGTTTATAGCAGGGGACCACCAGATTGGCTTCCTTTTTTTTGGAGAAGAGCATCTTGGTTCTATTTGGGATGGCACGATTCATGCATGAGTGGATGTGCTCGTACAGTGCCTTAGTGTAGGATTCTGGAGTCGAACTTCCAGATCCTGCCTGCGTGGGTGTTGTGACGTTTGTCACTTCTGACTTCAGTAGCTTGAAGTTGACTTTGGAGAAGTTTTTTTAAATAGGTTTCCTTACTGGGGGGTGGGGGTGGAATGTGGATGCCAAGGGTGATTTGCTTATGGTCAGACCTGACCAATGAGGGGGTGACCACTGGTGTGGAACATCTATCTCCCATGTTGGTAATGACCAGGTCTAGGATATTGGAGCCCCTGGTGGGACAATGGATTAGTTGATCCAGGGCATTGGAATTTATGAATTCCAAGAACCGTTGGGAAAAGGAGTTGGTACCTGAGTTGTTTTCCCAGTTAATGGCAGGGTAGTTGAAATCACCCAGTATTAGTGTGTTTGGTTGTATCTTAATATTTTCCAGTATGTTTAGAAAGGTGTAATGAGAATCTTGGGGCATGGATGGGGATCTGTAGCAAGCTACAATTTGGACTGCAGTCTTACCTAGTGTTAGTTGTACCTGGAGAATTTCAGATGTATTGTGTTGCACAACTAGCCTGGAGGTGTGAATAACCTTGGTGAATATGGGCACTCCTCCACCTTTAGTGTTTCAGTCCTGGTTTTGTGGCCGAAAAGTGTGGTAAAAATTGTAGCCTGGTATTGCAGGGGTGCTCTCTGGAGCCTTGAACCAGGTCTCAGTTACTGCACAGATATCGATGTTCTCCATTTTTAGGAGTGCCTTAAGACAGTGCATTTTGAGGTTTAGACTTCTAGCATTGAGTAGCATTACCTTCAGATTTTGCCTGCTTCTATTTGTTACGGTGGTGGTTTTATCCTTTGAACCTTGCCTAAAAAAGGCACTATAGGGGTGGCAAGAGCTTTAGCCAGTAACCTGAATCCCAGGGGTGACAGGTGCTGACCATCTCTGGCAAAGCATTGTGGTTTGTCGATCATGTCTTCCCAGGCAGACAAATACTGGATCCCCTTTGAATGACACCAGAAGCTTAGCCAATTGTTGAAGTCAATCATTTTGTCCTTATACTGTGGTATCATTCTTGGCGAAGGCAGGATGCTACTCAGGGCTAGGGTCATATCTGCCTGGATCACATGATCCAAGAGCTCTTCCATATCTCTTTTCATGTAGTCCAGGGAGGCATGTCTCAAGTCATTCACTCTAGCATGGACAATGACTGAGTCATATTTGTACTTGTTGTGGAGTGACTTGAGTGCATGCGTTATGTGGCGGATCCTGGCACAAGACAGGCAGCTGACTGTAATTTTCTCCTTGTTCAGTCTGGTGAGTGGGACATCAGTGTGCCTGACTATAGAGTCACCTATGACTAAAGTGTTGGGTACATTGTCTTGCCTTAGGGGCTGTTGTTGGGTGGCACACTGGTGTTGTGAGCTATGTGTCACTTTGGTTGTAACTGGTGTTTGTTTGCGTTTCACCTTCGGAGGTCCTTGTTGCTTGGGCAGGTTAATGTTAAGGGCCTCTGCATATGTGGATTTAGTGTTGCTATGTGTGGGTGTTGATGGTGTGGGTTTTGAAGGGCTATAAGTTGCTTGAGTTGTGATGCAGGTGTTAACCTTCTCCTCTTGACTGTCTAGCACAATCTTGGCCGGAGAGAGCTTTGCTTCCAGTTTGGCTATGTAAGTGCATCTCTCGCAGGTTGTAGTGTTGGTTGGTAGGAGGAGAGGATTGTCTGTGTACATGAGGCAGTTGCCACATTGACCCAGTATGCCCAGATTCACCAGGTGGACAGGAGAAATCATCGGAAGCTGACCCTTGGACATGCCAGTTTAGGTGCTTTTATGTAAAGTTTAAGAGCTGTTTTCCTTTACCTTTGCAAGGTATTTTGTGGTTATAGGCTGTTTAGTGCCTATGTAATTTCTCCTTATTGACAAGGAGAGCTGAGTGCTTGTATCTGTTTCAGGCTTCGTAGTGCTTTCCAGCAGGTTCTAGAGCAAGTGCTAGTCACAGGGGTTCAGATTTTAATGCTACTACTGAGAAACCAGCTAGTTTTAAGGGAAATTTTGAAGAGTAGACTTTCTGGCACCTGGAATAGTTTAACTGTAGTCTTGCAGTGCTGCACGATGTGACAAATATGCAAACACACGCATTTTTAAGCCAGAAAGTTGAAAGGGATAGAAATCAGCCCAAAAGGCTAATAAAATTACAATTTCAGAGCTGGAAGCCACTCTTCTAGCGTTAGATAGGCAGTGCAATGTTCACCAGTCCCACTGGTAGGCAGTAGGACTTCCCTCTACCAATGCAAGGTCTGGATAGCTCTGAGCACAGAAAATAAAGTCCTGAGACAAGCAAAGCTTGGGATATGTACTGGCTAGAAAAGGTGGGAAACGAGCAAACAAGATAGTATTTTTTTGTTGAAACAGGCTAAACAATGCAATAATACAGTAAATAAACACAGAAAAGGCTAACACACTTGAGTGTGTAGTCCTAGACAGTAAATGCAATTAAAACTCTACAAAATTAGCAATTTAAAACTTTTTTAAATGAAGCAAGGCAAGTACACAACTGAAAAATGATTTAAGAGGAAGTAACACAGCAGAATAAGTAGCTAGTCTACATATACAGAGAAGTCTATATATACAGAAAAGCAGCTAAAACACACAAACACTTCGGATGCAGTGCAACCTAGAGCACTTGAGTTGTAGCAATATTAAGGCAATTACAGTTATAATAAATGCTTTGAAATATACTCTATATTTCCAAAATGTTTGAGAAGCACAGTCAGGACACAAGGAGATTCAGACAAAAAAAAAATCTGTGTAGGATAGGTGATTCGGGTCCTGGAATCTCCTGGTGAGGAACCACTGCGGTCTCTCCAGCTGCTGCATGTGCTTTGTGAGGTACATGCCAAAGGGGGCATTGTACAAAATAATTGGCCTTATAAGCTTAGAATACATGGATCTTATCTTTGTCCCTAGATGAGATGCCCTTACTTTTGAGTTGGCCCATCTATGAAGCTTTCTGTACAATGGAAGCAACGTGGGGCTCAGATTTCAGATTGATATCAACCTGGGTGGCCAAATGCCTCAGTATTGATTGTGTATGTAGGACATTGTTGTTAATTTGATAATATGTGGAGATGTCTGTCTCTGCAAAGGGGATGATGATGCATCTGCAGACATTCAGCTTGAGGCCATGTTTCTGGCAGCAGTCATTTGTCTTGGTGAGACCCTGTTGTAGGACGTCCACATCACTTTGGGTATTGATGACATTTCCCAGCTTGCAGTAATCTGCCAACTTGGTCAACCATAGGCCAGTGTTTTTGTCCTGCACCCCAGGGAAGTATATCCCATATACCAAAGGCCCGCAGACTGATCCATGTAGTATGCCACACAGTATGGGTGTACTGCTTGAGTTGGCTGCCCCTATTATGATCATGTGGGTACTATCAATGAACCAGTTTGCTACCCATCTGGCAACATATGGATTGCTGCCTAGTTGACAGTGTTCATGTACTATGGCCAAGTGGGGAATAGTGTGTAAGGCTTTGGCCAAGTCAAGGTGGCTGGAGTGCAACATCTTTCCCTCATCCATGCCTTTGTTGACTGTCTCAGGGAAGTCATCCAGAGTTCACTAACATACCACCCCTTGAGAAAGGCAGACAGTGTGGGGACAAGTATTTGGAGTTTGCCATTATCACTGTTATTGAGGTCCATAATGATCCATTGTATGGCCTTGCAGATCATGCTAGTTAGGCTGATGGGTCTTTAATTTCTCGGATTGGTGAATACTGCACCTTGGTGTACAGGGATGACAGTGGCTGTCCGCCACTCAGCTGTGATAAAGGCAGTACTCAGGTATTGGTTGTGTAGGGTGTGTATTGATGCTGCCAGTTCTTGCCTGGGTTCATGTAGGTTGCAGCCTGGGATGTATTCAGGTCCCATGGAGGTTGTCTTATTGGCTTTGAGAGGGCAGTGATACCCTGTTTCCTAGTGATAAGAGTTGCATGGTCAGGTACTGGGGTGTCCTGCTTTCCTGATGGGGGCAGAGGAAAGACATTTCCACTGAATCTGTCAGCAAGTTGATTGGTTATATCTACAGCATTTGTGTACATGGTGTCCTTGACGACCAGTTCTGCACAGATCTGGGAACTTCCTTTGGGAATGTAGACAAATGTGAGGAAGGCCTTATGATTGTCTGTCTTAGATGTGGGCAAATTGGACTTGGAGATGCCTTTAGAGGATTTCAGTGGTGCTCTTATTTGTTTGTTCAGGCTAAGGGGTGATTATTTCCAATTGTGCACCTGCTCCTTCTTGGTCCTGGACAGCAATGTCATCCTTTTGTTATATAGTTCCTTTATTGCAGATGTTTGCAGACTGGTTTACTCTCCCTTGTGATAATGATGTTTCCTGCTGGGTATTCTTGATTCCATGCATCTGTATGGATTCACTTTATAATCCCGAAATCCTGAAATATCGAATTTCAGAATTTCAAGATCATAAAGCCGAAACCTGACAATCCCAAAACCACAGAAGCACGAATTTTAAAATCGCAAACACTGCACTAACCATACACCACACACACACACACACACACACACACACACACACACACACACACACACACACACACAGCTTCCCCCAACACACAAACACAAACCTACACTACATACAAGCAGGAGGCAAGCCCACCTGCACCCATCATGTGGAGTGCCATGCCCCCCCTCACCCCTACTTAAATATACTAACTCCACGGTCGCACTACACAGACAAACATACAAAAACACCACCATACAAGCTACATTCCCCTCGCATACACAGATCACAGTAACCAAACACACTGACACACACTAAAGCCCCTAACCAAAACCCTTAAATATAAATACTTACCTGAACTTCCAGCTATCCCTTCACACAGTGCAACACCAGAAGCACTACTTCAAAATTTCCGTACTGCAGGATTTTGAAATTTGCACTTCTGGAGTTTCAAACTTTTGAGCTTTTGGCTTTATAATCTTGGAATTCTGAAATTTGGTACTTCAGAATTTCAGGATTATAAAGTGTTCTTCCCATCTACATACATATATATATATATATATATATATATATATATATATATATATATATATATATATATATATATATATATATATATATATATATATATATATATATATATATATATATATATATGCTGGTATAGTACTTTTGTGTACATTTGGACATTGGTGCCTGTTCCTTCAGTGGGGTAGGGGGCTGTTCAGCTGTTTATACCATCACTCTGGTGGTTGCGATAAGCTTGGGAGACATTTTCATTTTACTATGGCTAGATGGGGGGTCAGGAGAGATGGTGATATCGAACATGACTGCTTTTTTGTCGGATCTTGCCAGGGAGGATGATACCATAGGGGTGCTGCAGTGGTTAATCATGTTGGTTACTGCCAAGTCTGACATATGTATCACATCTTGTGGGGGTATCAAGTAGCTGTCCTTCGAATTTAGCATTGACAAGATGGGGAATCTCTGTGCATTTCTGTTCTGGCATGGTTGGTTTTCCAATCAGTGGTTGGGTAATATAAGTCAGCCAGGATCAGGGAAACAAGTTGAATCTTGATAGATTTGTAGAGGGCCAGATATGTGGGGTTGGTATCCTGAATCAGATATGTTGGCCTGTAGCTTTCTATAATTTGCATATTGGTCTTGTCATCAGTTGACTGCACTTGTAGTGTCTTGTGTGTGTCAGTCTGTCTGACCAGCATGGTGGTGTGTATCTGTTTAATATATATTCATACTCCACCTCCTTTGGCTTTGCTGCCCACATTTTGTGTGATAGGATTAGTGATCAGGTAAGGATGGATTGCTCTCCACAGCTGTGGCCCAGGTTTCTGAGTGCACACATGTCACCATCTGCCAGGGTTACAAATGCTTGCAATGAGTGCATTTTCCTGTTTAGACTCATAGCATTTAGCAGCATGGTCTTTACTTTGCATTTTGGTGAGTGTTTTATGTTGGTAGTATTGACCCCATGACTTTCCCTAAAAAGCCACTATGGGGGAGGCAAGGGTCTTTGCCAGAGGCTTGAAGGCCAAGTGAGACAGATGCTGGCCATCTCTGGCTAAGCAGTGTGGTCTGTCGATCCTATGTTCCCAGGCTGCCAGGCAGTGGATCACCCTGGGATGACACCAGTAAGTAAGCCAATTTTTACTAACAATCATTTTCTGTTTGTATTGAACTATCATTCCAGGTGACAGTAGAATGCTGCTTAAGGCTACGGACATACCTGCATGGGACACATATTCAGCAAGCTGAATCATGTCTGTTTTCCTATAGTCCATGGAGGTTCATCTGACGTCGTTCACACCACCATGGATTAGGTTAGAGTGATAACAGTACCTGTTGTGTAGTGACCTGAGTGCATGTGTGATATGGCGAATTCTGGCAACTGACAGACAAGTAAGCATGACTTTCTCCTTATCCAGCCTGGTGAGAGCCACATCTGTGTGTCTCATTATGGCATCTCCTATGAGTAATATGTTGGGTTTATGGTAAGGCCTTAGTGGTTGTGAGACACTGGTGTGTAGACTATGCATGTTCTGTGGTGTGTAAGTTTGTGGAGTTCTCATGTGTTTTTGCCTCTGAGGTGTCCTTTGTTTGCATTTTTGTTTTGTTGAGGACCTCCACTTATGTGGGTGTGTGTTGTGTAGTTGTGGGTGATGTTTAATGACTCCATACCATGCAGGGTACCTATGTTACTGCACAATTTGTTCTGGTGTGCACATTTTCCATTTGTCTGGCCAGTGGTTCCCCTTCCCCTTATGTGTGTCTCTTTGTCCTTCTGTAGTCCAGTCACAGGCTTTACCCACAGTGGCTGCTGTTATGTATTTGTATTTCTGGTGTGAGCGGGGTAGACGCCATAACATCACACACAGGGTTATGGGCTTCACACCTCTGAGTGTACCTATTTAGCAGGTTGTCCATCATTGCACCACTACATCTGCTGTGGTCCTCAGACAGTTTGTGTAGCTATGTGATTATGAGGCTACATGTCGGCCCTAGCTGTCAACCTGTCACAGACTGACATCTGGACAGGCCCATATATGACAGTCAGACACAGGTCCACACATGGGGGCAGGGTGTTAATAATGCTCTGCCAAACATAGACAGTTGGGAGACTGGTTTAGTATTTGCTTGCTTTTTCTTATGTGTATGACATCTGCTTCTCCACTGTCTGCCATTGATGTTTTGACATGAGCCTTTCTTGTTTTGCAAATAGTTTGGCAGGCAAATGCAATGTTAGGACAAGCAGAACAGAATACATGGCATACCTGTGGTCCTTCTGTGACAGCCTGTCATTCCAGGGGTATGGATGGTGGCCAGTGACTTGTTGTCAGTGCTGACACAGTAAGGTGGCAGCCATTTATAACCCAGCAGTACACTAATATTCAGGTACCTGCTGTCCTACTAGGCACCGTACCTCTCAACCTCTGGAGAAAGCCATAAATAATTGGGGGACAAAGGGCCAAAAATAGGGACAGGTTTTAAATACCACCCTTACAAACTTAGATAGCTGCTACAATAACAGGTTTTGCATAAGCATGCATTTTTCTAAAGGGTATGAAGTCTGAAACTAAAATCTGGTTAATATTTCCTGACTTTAGTCTTTAATGATTTGCCAATGATTTGCCAGAAAACCACAATTTCATGGAAAACAGCACAATTATGATGCAAAACTCTGGGCATTCTGCAAAAATCTGTAATGTTGAGAGGTATGCTAGGCACTGTGTAGGTTACTCTGATCTGTGTACTTTCCATATGTGTGGCCTCCTGTCCCTGACTTGTCCATCTTTCCTGCAGTAACAGATATTGACTTCTGGACAGTGTGTACAGGTCCTACTGTAGGTGTAGCTGACATGCAAAATAGTTGGCACAGAAAGTCTTGGAACATGGACTCTGTTAACCACAGTACTGTACCTAGACCACTAAGCAACAACAGCCAAGAGTAGGTGCTGCCGACTTCCTGACAGTGTTAACCATGCATATACATAGCTCATTGAGCCCTGCATATTGTGGACATGCAACAAGTTATCAAGTTGATTGGGACAGCCCTGGGGATGTGTGCTCTGCTGCCATTACCCTACAAACATACATATTACTGCATTTGTATGGGGACATGGGTGTGTTGTGGGGCATACCTGTCAACTGTATACATTTGCACAGACTGTGCAGATATTGGCTTTACTTTTTGGTTCCATTTAGCATAGTGTTGTGCCTGTCTTGGAGAATACTGGCATATCACTAAAGACCAGATGTTACAATGTAATGGCAGACATTTGAGTTTCAAACTTCCTACCCTTCAGAGACTTCATGTAACTGCAAGACCTGCTGTGATATCACTGTGTAAGTCTGTAAGAGGACTATTTCATCCTTGCCCCTATTTGTGGGCCTTTGCCAGGAATTTCTTTATGGTTTTCTATGGCTGACTTGCTGGGAGAATCTGAGAGGTGAGTATGGGACATCAACATTGACATCCATGCATGTGACCTATGCCCCCCAGTTTATTTGTTCCCCCATACACCGCAGTGAGTTTTGTCACCTAGGGGACTACTGAATACTCTGTGGAAGCCAGTATTGGCCAGACCTTTCCTGTTGTCCCACATAGCTGTCAGTTGTCTACTACTATCCCGGTAGGTCACCCCATTCCCTTGCACACATGCAGCAATACCTGAGATATGCTACCAAAATGTACTACTCCATTCATCTGTTGTTAAGAAGAGTGACTTACCTTGTGCCTGCAGCAGTTGTGAGGGCGGTGCTTGAGGGCTGACTCTGTTGGATGCATGCAATACACAGCCTATACATGGTAAGGTGCATGTAGTGTGATGTTTGTGGTATCCATTTTACTGTGTGCGAGTCAGAGAGAGGTGTCAGCCCCTGGGTCCCTAGGGTATCAGTGCATGTGCTATGCCTTGCCTCTTTGCCAAGGTCAGGGCATACTAGGCATGTCTATGTCTGCCTACAGGAGCAGGCTCATGGGGTTCCTCCTCTGTGTCCCCCTGTGCCTGTGGAGACCTTGACAATGGTGGAGCTGTGTGCCCCTTCCCTGTGATGTTCCTGCTGCAGCTGTTTCCACATGATCATATTGTGTAGCATGGCACATACTATGAACATGTGCACACATGTGGATGGAGAGTACTACAAGGCTCCACCAGATATGTCAAGGCAGTGGAACCGTAACTTGAGCATCCCAAACACACACTCTATAATGTTCCTAGTTTGTGCATGTGCCTCATTATGGCATTCTTCAGTTGGTGTGTTTGCATTTCTGATGGGTGTCATCATTCATGGTTCCAGTGCATAGCCAGCATCCCCCACAAGATGGCCATAAGGGATGCCCTCCATGGCAAATGCCTGGTACAGCTGTGAGGCATGCCAGATGTGGGAGTCATGATAGCTGCCAGTGCTGCCAGCACATACATTCATGATAATGCCCTGGGCATTGCACATGGCCTGGCAGCTGATGGAGTGATAGCCCTTGCAGTTGGCATACACTTTACCGTCTTAACCCAGTGGTGCTTTGATGTGGATGTGAGTGCAGTCTATGGCACCCAATACCTCTGGGTAGTCTGCTACATGGTGGAAGAGATGCATATTGCTGGTCCTCTCCTCAGGGGTGATGGAGAAATAAATGTGCTCTCCAGCATGTGGTAGCATGGCATCCAGGAACTGGTGTAGTACCCTGGATGCAGATGCCTGTGAGACCCCCATGAAGTCCCCAGTAGGTCTTTGGACAGTACCTGTAGCTATTATTTTTAAGGCTACACATACCTTGGTTTCAACTGTGATGGGTTCCCCTCTATTGGCTCTGGGTCTGAGGTGAAGCTGGCAGAGCTCGATGAGTTGCTGAAGTATGTCTCTGTCCACCATGTAACATTCTAGTATCTCCAGATCATGTAGCCCCTGAAAGGTTACCCTGGGTCTCTTCTGCTAAACATTTTAGGACAGGTGACCCTTTTCCTTCTGACAAAACACTCTTCTTCTCCTCAGTCTGGGCTTGTTGTCAGCATTATCCTCATCACCACCCTCAGTCTGTAACAAAGCAGCAGCAGCCCCTATTTTTTTGTCAGTTAAAATTCCCAAGTGTGTATGCCAATGGTGCAGAATTTGTGGGAAAAAACAGACTGAAAGGTGTTTGCATACTTTAAAATGGTGTGTTGCAGATGCTGCCTGACTATGATACATTCCACCTGCCAGCTATATTATTGAAGGGTTTGAATAGGCCACTGTGAATGGTGGAGTCCATGTTAATGATTTGTAGCTCATTTCCTTTATTCTGCTATTTCCTTTTTTTCATATTTCCGCTCTGTTTAAGCCCCGCGACGCACAACGCAAACTGTTTTAGCTAGTGTAAACATTGCTATGCAGAAAAGCCCCTCCCCTGGACATGAACATGCTCATCATTTCTTGAACCAGCTAAGCACAGCTAAGCAGCCTCAGACACATCCCCTTGCTTAGCTGTGCTTAGCTGAGCACAAATAGGAGCCGCGGAGCTCCAATGTGCTTACACCAAACATGACATACCTCCTTTTCATATCAGCTGCTTCTTCTGCTTACACCACTGCATTATAGCTCCTACATGGTTAGGTACCCACAGACACGGTCGCCCATTTTTGCTATTCGATAAATTTAGATCATTTACATACCCTACTGCCTTATTCCTTAGTTACACCACTACAATGGAGCCTATGTCCTTAGCAACCACTGTTACCTGTCGATGTTATGAGTCTGCATGCTGCCCAGTATAATGGCAAAATTCATGTTTCACATTCAGTTGACTTTTTACTGATTTTTTTTTTTTATTTTCTGCACAATCACATTTGTACACCACTGCACTCTGCTTAAACAGCCAAAATCAGCCCAAAAAACTTTTGATTTTTGCAATTTTAAAACACTTTGGCATGCCAGTGGTCATAGTTTTGGCCATTGACATGCCTAATAAACATTATACATGCTTTACTTTGAGCTGTCATGCTTCCATTTTGATTTTTGCAGAAATGTACACGGTTGCAAACCAGATACATTTCTGCTGCCGACCCAGCTCTAACACAGATGCCTGTTTGCTTGCCGGATCACAGACTTACCTCATTTGCATGGTTCTCACTAGCAAATGAGGTGATTTGCATTATTCCATTGCATCCATGCTGGAATAGTGCTGTGAGGCTCGTGCATGCTCCCAACCTTGTTTATTAGATCGCACAGGCTCCAAACTCCATATTCGTGCCATGCCACTATGCTTACATGAAGATTAGCTCTGTGTAAGCTTTATTAAATCCTGGGCATGTGGACCTTTTGGAAATGGAAGGAAACATCTCTAATCTTTTAGAAAAATGTGAACTACTGTGGCAGCTGAAACTGGACTCTTAATTATTACTCCATAAAAAGCATACTAGATCTCAGAAACTGCACCACTGTTTAAAAGACTATTAAAAATGATTTTGGACTGATTAATGCTGACATTACTTGCTTATATTGCATTTAGAAACAAATATCAAACACTGTTTACTTCTTTTAGCACTACCTTACCATGTTATAAAGGGCATACTTAAGGTGGCTCCTGTATACATTAATCATTTTTGATGGCTCCACATTAAATGCTTCTTTAGATTTTAAACTGAACACTTTTGTTACATGTTTTCCTTTTAGGTAGTGAAAGTCTGATAGTGCACATGATGCACATGGGCCTAGTATTTTTTTTCTGTTTTAAAGGTTGCAATTACTCTTGAGTGCAATCTTACACTCTGAAACTAATTGTTTTCTTAGTTAGATGTCACACTTTAAAAGATCCCCATGTCCTTAGTGCATTATTTTTAACATTTATCACTGCATTTCCAGCTTAACAATTATTTTTATGTTTTTTCATCCAGCTTAGGTTTTCATTTGTATATCTATGCACGTTCATTCATATTATTATTTGTTTTTGACACACAAACCTGATGAAGAATGTATTTGATACAAAAGCGATCTTTGTTAAAAGTATATATATTAATATTTATTCTGGTAGATGTCTCTTGTTAGATCTTTTTGTTAAGTCAGTCAGTCATTTTTTTAGTTAGTTTCTTAATTAATAAAATTTTGATAGTTGGTTAGCCTATACAAGGCATTAATAAACTGATAATAATTTGTCTCTAACTTTCTAGATTCAGTTTTAGTCAGCACAGTCTCTGATTACACTACTGTGTTAAGGGGGAAGGGAGACTTGGCTAAAGGAATGCTTTTATTGCTCTTAACAGAATCACCCTCTGTAACTACTTCCTTGCTCCAACCTGATTATATATAAGGAATGTTTTTTATGCTGTTCATTATACTCAACTAGGATTGTTTGTTTGTGTGTTTCAATAAAAGATAGTCCATTTTAACTCAACTGTAGACTACCTACTGTTTTCTATTTGATTCTTTTGTAGCACATATTTTACAGTTTAATTTTTATTAAGTGAACTAAGCGCATAACATAATTTAGGAAGTAAACATCATACCCTCCGCACTGCGAAGTTTCTTTTTGGTTTGAAGATGCTCACTTTGGGGCAGTTGAAGAAATGATAATGTCAGAGCAGAAGACAGAGTAGTTCCATTTGCAGAGAAAGTCAAAGAGAGCTTATTACAGAGATATGAGCACATGTGAAGGAAATCAGATGATTTTGGTGAAGAATATTTAAGAAAGATAGGAAGAAGGTAAAAGGAAATGAGAATGTCCAGCAAAGAGGTGAATGGATAGCATAAGAAAAGACGTGTGACAGTCAGGATGTATGACTGTAGAAGAAAGTAACAGAGTGTTTTTGAAATGAGGGAGAATGCAACAACAGAACCCCAAGTAACAAATTGGAAAAAAGGAGGCTGATGATGATGTGAACAGAATAAAAGACAAAAATAAGTATTTTGGTGCCCTTCTCTTGCTTTATTTTAGGAGTTTGTTCATTTATTTGGTGTTTTTTCTGTATTTTACTTAAAAAATATAACGACTCCCTAAGTCATCAGATGGGTAGCCAATTGGCTCACTGACAGGAAACATACTGTCAATGTGGGTGCCTTCACCTCTAGCAAAAAAAAAAACTGTCACCAGTGGTATACCACAGGCTTCTGTGCAAGAACCTTTACTGTTTGGAATTTATTTCTCAGAAGTCCAGGCAGTCATGGATGGCCTTTGGCTGACCGAGTTGCCTGATGACTGCAAATTGGGAGCAATCACTGAGTTCCCCAGTGATGCTAATATAATGCAGAAAGGGTTAAAGCAGACAAATGACTGGGGCCAAAGCCAAGGACTGAAGCCAAATGCAAAAAAATGCATTATTATTCCTTTGGGAAAGCTAATATCCCTGCTGATTACATTATAGACAGCACTCACCTAAGTGTAGACCCAGTTGTAAGTGTATATGATCCAGGAAAAACAGGTTGATAACCTGAAGTTTGGCCACCATGTATCTACAGTGGAAAGGAAATCCTTCTATGTGGCACATCTCATAAGTAAAAGCATTGCATTTAGATCTAAGGATGTTATAATTCCACTATACTTGGCCGTCATCAGACCAAAAATTGATTACAATGCTCCCTTTTATATGTATTTCACCAGAAACCTACAACAGCTGGAGAGACCACAGAGGTTTCTCACCAAGAAAATACAGGGTATATAAAACAAGTCTTTTGCAGAAATATTGAAAACCCTGTCACTGTATTCTGTCTCCTACAGGCTGCTAAAGGGAGACCTATGCCTGGCTTACAGGGCAATCTCTGACCTGGCCCTGATGAAAATTCTACACGTTTGTAAATCAAACTGCATGAGGGTCACTCACTCCAGGGATCTTAGTCTAGCCTCTGACATGAATAAATCATGCTGGAGAGATAGATACTTATCCCAAAGACTACCCCTTCTCTGGAACAAGCTTATCATTCATGTGAAAGTGAGCCTCTCTCTGACCCTCTTCAAATGCAATCTAGATCAATGGAAAGGTGATCATAAATTCTCTCCTGAGGTGGTGCCAATGTCCCTCAAAGATAGATGCAGTCAGTATTAATTACCATAGACTTATACCACTGCAAACTTCACTCATGTAACTATTGATAATTGGGGCAACTTTGGATAAATATGAATAGGCTCATAAGGGCTCTAGGGCCATTAGCCTAGTAACCCCCCTATGAACCTATGAACCTACTAGATATGCTGACAAAGGTATTGCCATTATGGTCATGTACAGATAATTTTATAGGTTACTCTACTGCAACCTGAAATCCAGAAACAATGAAGAAAACCAATTTCTAAGGCACACAAGGGTGAAAAATTTAAATTGTAACCATTTTTAGTTGGTGACATAGGACACCATGCACAAACTAAGATGAGAAGCAAGCCCCCTCCCCATACCCGATCTTAAATATACCAGATCTCTAGTCTCACAAACGTAAAGGAGGAAAAGTTTCTCAAATCAAGGGAATCACTGCTGTGCATACATAAAAACTGTGCCAGCAATAATTTTCAATGGAAAACAGCTATAAACATTTTGATCTGTGATGTCGTTTACCTTGGGTATCTAATACTTGGGAAGCAGTAACTCAATGAAGTGTATAAAGTCCATTTTATGACATGCCCTCTGTAATATATCACAGACAGATGAGGCATATACTGATTTACAACTTTATGGACAATAGTTTTAAATCATATACACTTTATATTGGTAATAATTAATTTTTGGATCCTTGAGAAAAACTCTTTTATTATTACTTGACCGTGATGTCTACATGTGGTTTCAGCCTTTTTTGTTATCCTAAAAATACACAAATTAATCACAAATCTGCTGACATGTCCTACTGTTTTGGATTGTTTCCCTATACATCATCAAATGCAAAACTGATAACGTTCCTTATAGTTAAGTTCAAATCTTCAGTGCTAAACTCCCTGATCATGTCTTCCATAAGAAATGAATGGCAGTGTAGTTTGTAAATATGTGAATGCAGTTTCCTCTTGTTTTCTGTATTTCTCCTTTCTTCTATGTTTGTGTGACCACAGCATTATGGGGATGTGGAGGTGCAGGAGGTAGGCCCTTTCAAAAAAAACTAACTAACTAACTAACTAACTAACTAACTAACTAACTAACTAACTAACTAACTAAATTGCTAAATAAGAAAAACACTTTCTTTAAAAATTTTCTTCAGTTTGAGTCATAAAAGTGTTGAACTTGTCAACATGAGACCTCATCACTTTGAATGTGCAGGACTCATAGGTGAGGTGTTTTGTGTATTTGCATATCTCTCAACTGCTATGATTTAGGCTTAGCACTATGATTTTGTAACTCAAATTTAGCCTTGATCCTCCTAGAGTTACAATGTGACTCATAATGTCAAGTCTTTTTATGAGTACATACTTTATTAAATACATAAACTATGCCTATACAAAGATTCACTACTAATAATTATATAAGGTGTAGTGCACCACAAACTTCTATTGTGAAAAATGTGAAAGTGCTCCTTGTAATGACCCCATGCTATGATTGTATAAAGGACAGTGCTATAATTTCTAATGCTTGGAGGTTGAGAGGTATGGGTATGTATTACTTTACTGAAGCAATGATACAGAGTATGCGTTGAGATCTTTGGTAACAAAACTGATGGTTATGCTAGGATAAGTAGACAGCCTTTAAAAAGTGTGGCAAGGTAAAGACCAAAGGAGATTGATTAATTATTTTAGGTACTGATTCAAGCTATAACATTACAAGACTGCTTAGAAATTGCGAAATGGTGATGAATAACTTTTGTCACTGAGGTGGTTTGCACACAAGCACACCAACATCTTATTCCAATGGAGCTTATTGGAAGGAAGTATGCAAAGTATTCAAAACTTTGAATAGATTTCCTGATGGGCCACTAGGTACTTTTGTTATGCTTTGATAAAGTTAAGTAGTGAATAACATGACAGCACTCATACTAACCACCCCGAGAGACACCCTATCAAACATTGTTACATAACCAAATTCATGGATATTTCCTCCTGTGATAAGAATACAAGAACAGCAAATGCAACATAACTTAAGCAAATGCCCAGCAAGGACCATTTTAGCTATAAAGGAAATAAGAGGGCAGTGGCCAACCCTGCATACTTATAATACATATCAGGCTGTCTCACTAAACTCTTCTTCCCATTGGATAAAAGGACAGCATGGCATCTCCTCAAGTCATTGGTGCTGGCACTGCTTGTCAAAGTGGTTTGTCAGTACCAGCAGTGACTGCATTGATAAGGATGTGCCATGCATCCACTTTATGTTAGCCAGGTGCTCCAGGTAGTCCCTATACAACAAATGCACAAAGATCTTACTTTTTTAGGACACCACCTGGAAGCTCTGTGACCCTCACTGCCCTTGAAAGCCATTGCCATTCACCAGGTTATAATACAGATAAATGCTGTATTTCTCTCATTGCAATGATTGCTGCTGCTGTCAGCAAGCAACATGCATGTTGGGCAGCTACTTAGATTGGTCCATTGTGCTGCCACCTTTAGACAGCATGAAAATTCATGATATGGTGTGGCCTGGTGGTATTAAGGTATGAGCAGTGTCATGGAAAAAAATGCAAGCATCGCAACACCTTCATTTGTTAATAACATTGCTGTTCAACACCTCTGTAGGCCGTACTACTAAAATGGGCTTCTCCACAACCTTGCCAGGGACATTGATCCCTCCCATTCATGTTTACTGCACTTCGCAGGTAATAATATGAGTTCATGAGGCTGACAGAGCCTCGTAGTATGACAAAACTGAAATGTGCCAATGCGATAAATGTGCATTCCACAAAATATTCATTTAAATGACAGTCTTTAGTATAAGGACTGCAATAAGAGCCTCAAGATTGTATGATTAAAGCAGCCACAGTCAGTGTTAGCTTCATTGTACTACAGAAGATTGGTGAACAGGAAACTATAGAGCTACTTTTCACAAGGTTTTCAATAATTACTACTAGTGAAACATGCTTAAAGAGAGGCATGAGAATTGGATATGGTACTATTTGGAATTTTGATGAACTACTAATGCTCAGCTTGTGTGTTGTTTGAGAACATTTGTGACAGTTTGATACCGAAAGGGGGCAAGGTAATGGGTGCATCCCAATAATGGTGCATAAGGTGCAGGGGCTATATATAAGGGTATGGTGCACTGATATGCTAAGCAAAGTGGAGGGAATATGACATTGCAGTTTAAGTAAGCAAGAATTCTGAGGTTTGTTTCTTTGTATGTTATGCAATTAACCTAGTCGAAGATTTAGGCCAAGCACTGTGTGTGTGTGTGTGTGTGTGTGTGTGTGTGTGTGTGTGTGTGTGTGTGTGTGTGCGTGTGTGCATGTGTGTGTGTGCATGCGTGTGTGTGTGTGTGTGTGTGTGTGTGTGTGTGTGTGTGTGTGTGTGTGTGTGTGTGTGTGTGTGTGTGTGTGTGTGTGTGTGTGTGTGTGTGTGTGTGTGTGTGTGTGTGTGTGTGTGTGTGTGTGTGCGTGTGTGCGTGTGTGCGTGTGTGCGTGTGTGCGTGTGTGTGTGTGTGTGTGTGTGTGTGTGTGTGTGCACTGAGTGTAATGTACAGTACAACAATTATTTATAGAATGAAATAATGGGGGGGTGAAACCACAAGGACAAATGCAATGAAACATACACAAGGTAGGGAACATGTGCTAATGAAAATGGGCACAGATGTGAATGGCTTGAATGAGGAAGAAGGCATGGTAAATATGGCAATCTCCCTGAGATAGGATATGTCAATGTATGTAAACATCCAAGACAAGTCAGTAGCATTACAATATGTGCATATGTAGACAATACAGTACTTGCTGCTGTCTATACTGCCTGTGATATGGTTATATCATCACGCATGATAGTATATATGTGACTGTCACATAAGGTTACATGTCAATAGAGATGAACGGTTGTGATACAGACATCACTGACATGCTCACTGGAGAGGATATTTAGAAAGAATGGTATATACAATAGGGGGTATGTGCATGTTGTGAAGATCTACAAAATGACATGCTTGAGTATGACTGACATGTCAGCATACCTCTCAAGCAATTGTGGACACATAGAAACAGACTTATGGACAAACGCAGACAGAGACAGGCACAATCATGGGCAATTTTAAAATATTATGTTCATTAATCTGTAGCATTGACAGAATATGTTAGTATAACTTATTATACATGTTCTGCAGGAAAAGATGTGTATAACTGTAATGATTGTCAGTAATTCTATAAAGGGAATTCACCGCCCCTTCCACAAAAATGACTACTTTTTGGAGGTGTTAAGAGGGGCAGTGTTAAATCTGGAGTTGAAATCAGGGGACATCCTGGTCAGTTGAGATGTTTGCATGACACATAAGCCGCAATCAACATCTGCAAGAATCAAAACAATTTCATCAATGTTGTCACTCACCTGTGTATTTACTGGGTGCACCACAGAAAGACATGTCATATGTGCATCTAGTAGAACACCCTGAAGGGAAGTCTGCACTGTCAAATCCTAATGGGTATGTATCACAAAGAATAGTTCTGTATGGCTGATAAGATGTGTGGAATCTCATTGTGCCAAATGTGATACACCTGATTAAAGCATCCCAGGCAGATGTAGGTATCGGCCATATGGATAAAAACACTTACAAGCAACACACTATTATGAGTGGATTCCCTACACACAGCTGTGCATTGCATGCATCTGCCACATTTAATAGCAATGGATATTGTCTGAAGCATCTGCAATTGATGTGTGAATTAAGAAGTTATGCATTATAATGAATTGTACATCAGCACATGAGACTGATGGCAATGCACGGAATATACACTGTGCAAAGTCTAGTGTCAATGAGTGAGGAAGCTGTCACTGTGATATTATACACATACCAAACAATACATGGAGCACACTGTATAACTACATGTCAACACTCAGCACATGTGCCACACATTCACTATCCCCCTGACATCGCCAGTGAAAATGTTAAACTACCATGAAATCCTGACATGCATCCATATGTGTTCATGCAAACTATCAAGGGGTAATACTGATGTGATGCAGTGGTATGTTTGTGATAAAGTACAGTCACACTACAGCTGTACCTGTGCTATGATTGGACTGGCTGTACATCATCATCAAATATGATGTTTGGTCTGAATCACTTGCAACACAGTGGAACTGTTAACACAGTCATACAACTCTATCTATTTCACATCATTACATCAGTTGTACATCATATGACTATATGCTTATCAGTGGAAATGTCTCTCTGAGGGCCCTGAGACCATATGTGGAAACATGACAACTGAGGCGGATGCGGCCCATGCAGAACAATTAATGACACAAATGCTGACTGTTACAATGCTGCTGGGGAACACCCGTATAATCCTTGTGAATAACAGCACAATACTGCATATAATGAATTCCCCAAGGTTACAGGTGAATCCCAACATGCCATAGATTTGTCTATATAACAGCATTACAACATGTGGATGAACCCAAGGTGTACATGTCCATGTAATCAGTATGACATAATATTGATGTATGTCAGATAACATTTCCATATTCTAGGTATACGCATGCACATCTGTGCTATACTGCATCTGTCACTGTGATGAGTGCATGACAACTGTGTCAAATGTTGCTACACTGAGTACAAGAGCGCATGTCTTAGTAAGGCAAAGATATACATATCATCTGATGTCAACAGTCTTCAGGAGGCATATTACTATGGCTGTTAAGGAAGGAACATGTAACCAAATAGAAGCAGCAGCCATCAATATTGTTGCTCAAATCACAAATTGGAATACACTGTTGCAGGGATACAGTACATCTACACCTCAACATAGCACATGTGGATGACTACATTATTGGCATATGCACTGCTCAGAGGTCATAGGACATTAATATCCTACTGGTCAGGAGAATATAAAATCCTAGCCATTATTATACCATTTAAACACAAATTACTATAGTTATGTGGTGGATGATAGTAGGGGTACGTGCATATGTGTTTGATTTAATACAGAATGCCGCTGTCCATATGTGACATGTGCATGACCCCATGACAGAATTAATAATCACACATCCAGTGGTCTAGAAATTGCTTGCAGAGGGTCATGCAGGGGGCCTGCTTTATGATGCATCCATGCATCTTGGAGATGATAACATCCTCAGTGTTCAACAGAACAGATTTTACGTGAACAGATGGAAAAAGGGGATGTTTGATTCAGAGGTCTATGAAAAGGTTCTCCTGAGTGTTAGTCAAATTGAAAACAATTCAAAGCATCATACAATGAACATAATATAACACCAACCATGCACACACCAGTTGACTGAGATTAGATTTGACCACCACACCTGTGTAGGTATACAAGCTGTATTAAATACAGCATAAGACTAGCACCACCACAGATGTCTGACTAAAACACTGTCAGAGTGCACTTTATGGAGGATGACATCATCAGTATGTGTTGAGAATTAGAAGTTTTGATAGGAGCGTCTGACATACTGTGGACTCACATCCTGGAGTAAAACTGTCACAAGACTGATAATTGAGCAAACACACGCACTCAAGTTGCTTGCTATGAGATTCAACCCCTACCTATTTAGTTGCACAAGTCCAGAACACAGTACTTAATGCGTATGCCACAGCACAAGTCTGTCTTAGCACTGTTAGAGTGCACTTTATAGAGGATGACAGCATCAGCATATGCATAGCATCCTGATGTAAAATGGTCTCCAGATTGATAGTTGAATGATATACACTCAAATTTACTGTTGTGCGATTAGAACCCCTATCCATCTAATCATGCTATCTAGACAGCATAGTACTTAATGCTCACATCAGTTCAGAAGTCAGAGTTTAATACTGTCACAATGCACTTTATAAGGGATGACATCATCAGTGTCTGCTGAGAAGAGGATATTGGGAGGGCTGTATGACACTGCTGACTGTATGACATTGTTGTGAAGTATCTTCTGAATGCTACTTGAGTGAATATGGCAGGACCTAGACTCATGCATTTCTGACTACACACACATAAAGGTTAATTGCTGTGAGATAAGAACCCTTATCTATCTAATTACACAATGTAGAGAACCCATTAATTAATGCTCACACCATGCAGAAGTCTGATTTTAGTAGTGGCAAAGTGCAATTTATGGACGATTGTGTCATTAGTGTATGTTAAGAAAAAGATGTTGGAAGGCCTGTAATGCATTGCTGTGGCATCATGTAGCAAATTAAAACTATATTCTGAATGCTCCTTGAGTAAGATGGGACCTGGACTAATGCTCTTCTGACTAGAAATTCATAGAAGTTGATGGCTGTGAGACTATAACTCCTACTTATCTCATTACACAATCTAGAAAACAGTACTTAATGCTTGCACCACCACAGAGATTTCACTTTAAAACTGTCAGAGTGTACTTTAAAGGGGATGACATAATCATAGTTTTTCAGCTAACATAAACTGTTATGAGACATATTTGCAAAGCCAGGATTTGTGATATGATTGTGTGAGTGCAATTTGGAAAACGATATATACATACATACTGGTAACCTAGGTGACATAAGCTGTCATGAATGTATATTGCAGAAGTGAGACAGACATGCACCTGTTTCTGAGGATGTTGTGTAGATGATACACACATGCACACGCACACACACACACACACACACACACACACACACACACACACACACACACACACAAACATACACTTTGGAAACAGCAGTAGTGTAATGATGGAGTTATGTGTCTTCATATTCAGATGAAGGCATGTCTACATTAATGCAAGTTATTGATAATGTCAATGGGATATAATCATGGATGACCCATGTCCAGTGTGACTATACACCCATACCAAATGTAACAATGCAGTTATGCTATGCAATTCTAGAGTCTGTTTGACAATGGCCAGAGTCCTGATATATCATTTGGAAGTGCATTGCTGCAGGGCACACATGAATATCAGAAAGTATGTGTCCAGTGAAGTACATGCCACTGCCCTTCTCTTGTGTTTATGATTGCATTTCCATCTGGTGGAGGATTACAGCACAGTAACCAGAGTTAGACATGTTGAACACCTCTTCACACAATGCATCACAGAGAAGCTCATTTGCATGGATGACAGCAAAGTATTAAAGCCTGCTTGATTTGAATTTCAGAGATTCAACTTGGACTTGTGCAGTAGCATTCTCCACTAGTGCTTATTGCCAAACTGTATGCAAATAGGGACATATAGTAACTGACCTGACTGGGGTTAACTCAAAATAAATCTGTTTGTTGATAATGTTTCATGTGCCAGGCTTGCAAGATATGTTGTTTGAAAAATTGCTGGCAGATAATACGATGTGCATGCTGTATTCTATGTTTGAAATGTTGGAGCCACAGTTTTATTACATAAAATAAGTGTTAGCCATGTCTTTCCTGATTGCATGACATTAAGCACTGAGCAAATGTGGTTGTCTGCTTGAGGAATAACTGTAAAATTTAACTTGGTTCACCTTCCTTTGAGCACACAGGTTCAGCAGCGAGGCACAGCCATCAGCACTCTGGACAGTACTGAGTCTGGAAAATATACATGCTGTCTAGTTTTCTCTGTGGCACAATGTATAAGAGCAGTGATTTCCTGATCAGAGCATAGGTGAGCCAGAGTTCAAATTGAGATGATTCTCTATTTTTTACAAATGGTGTCAATATGTCATTAACTAAGTAGATGTGATCAGAACTGTAAATGTAATAATCAATGACTACACTGAAGTTTGTGTGTCATCCCCAAATTTTATCAGCAATGCCTACCTCAATATCCTTTTATAACAAGTTACTGATTTGCAGACATCAGTACAAATCACAAGTTAATTGTGTGTACAGCTTTCTGAAAATAAATAGGAGTGGTCCTTCTTTTGAAATGATTATTATGGCTCAGAAGATATGGCTAACAATTTATGTAGGGCTGTAATTCCCAAAAAGTGTGTTATGGACAGTTTCAACATATTAGATAAACATTTCATCCATCATCGCTTAAATATGACACAAAGGGAATCCTACAGCAGCTTTTGAAAACTTGAGCACTACAGAAGCACTCATCAGCTATTGAATCAAGGTAACCTGTTTGTATTTTCCATCAGCAGAGTATTGCCAGTATGGAGAAACCATCAGATGACCTTTACATCTATCATCCCAATAGATACACACACACAAAGAAGGGTGGGTGGGAGTGAAGGGGTGAATACAGGGAGAGATGGACATACACATAACAATGTTTGTTGTAATAGAACACTCATGGACATGATTTTGGTCTGTTCTCATTATTAAGCTGCCATGCTCTGCAGGATGCAGTGACTTACCTAGGAGTACAGAAGGGTTAGGGAGGGACAGCAGGCTTATGACAAACAAAATAAGGTTGGATAAATATCGCATAGTTGGGGGGATGGATGTCAATGCAAATAATTTGTTTGGCCAGTATCCATTATATCTTCATAAGAACTCATAACTGGGGCAAATGTTAAGATGTGGGTGATTAAGCATATCATAGACATATAATATCGCAGTAATAAATTATGTGAGAGGCATCTAGAATTGAACCCTTCATGCTATGGGCAAAAATATTCAGTCACATGATTTATGTCAACAGTGCACATAGGAAGTCACACTTTGTTACATCCAACAGTGTACAGAACTGTCAGACTAACTGTTTCGAAGTAGTGCCATACCTCTGCTTTAACTCTGTATTCCTATAGTGCAGCATGTTTAAGCACCATTGTGCAGAGATTACCAGACTAGTGTGACCGATGGCAAAAACTCAGCAGATTTTGCCATAGGACATGAGCAACCATTCATTACCACTTGGCACTGGTGTGCAAAGCCAAACTATGTGCAAATGCAGAGGACAAAAAGTGAAGGCTTTTTATGGGCCATGTGTGTTATGTGTGATTATATTTTTTGATCAGATTAAATATGTGAAAATGGGGTAGTTAGGGTATTAGTGAAATGGGGGAGGGTAAGCAGGAGGAAGAACAAAGAGGAAACAGTAAAGGAATTCACAGGTGGGAATTAGGAAAGAACCATATATATCCACTTCTTCAAGACAGTAATGTACACATGTGGAGAAGATTTGATGTATTTGGACTGTGACTACAACACTGATGGGTTGACAACAATACAATGAAGTTGTACAGCTAACTGGACCAAATTAAGTGTGTCAAGAAGACACATATGCAAAGTGGAGAGCTAGGTATGGGATAACTTTATTTAGTGGGATGGGTTCCCATCTTTTTATTTTTGTTTGCTTCAAAAAGAGAGGAATGTTGGAGAAGGGACATAGGAATGCCAGGGTCAGGTAGGTGGAGGTAGATGAGAAAGCAGGTGCAGACAAACAAGGCAAACAAGACAGAAACAGGGATGGTGATGGATACAAATGGTTGGGGGACACCATGATAAGGTATATGCAGGGGATATCAGAGGCACATGCCCATCAAGTGTGGGAACAGTGAAAATCTAGTCCTCACCCTTAGAACTGTTATCACTGTACCTTTCCTCAGTTCCCTGTGAGACTGCTTGGCATGGGAGTCTTTTTTCTATTTTAATAAGTGACCTGTCCAGGCAGCTGATGGGGGCATCAAGGCCAGTTTCTATTGCATCATTGCCATCCTGGGAGCTCATGGTGGGTGATGTAATCAATACCGCTACCAATACTCCTGGAGGGTACCAGTGCACCAGCAATGAGGGCGATGGGCCAGGTAGTGCAGAGGTTACAGAGATAGTATTGGCTGGTTGTGTTCCAGAGGTGCTGGGTGTTGGTACGACAACCTTTGGAGGTTTGGCAGGTTGAGCTACAGTGGTTGGCCTACCTCCCTATCCTGAAAAGCATTTGGTTTGTTGCAGAAAAGTATGACATCAGAACAGTGTGATTCCAGTTAACACACATACACACACACAAAAAAGGGGTTGCTTGAGACAAAAAAGAAAAGAGATGATTACAACCATGATATGTCACTTTCATGCTTTATTACAATAAATATATATTTTATTATTAAATTAGCTATAGAACTTTCAAAATCCAAAAAAGAAAATAACTGTGAATTGTTACAAATCCTAGTAAAATGCAAATATTCCATATATGCTTTAAAAGATACTGCAGATTAACTTAATAGCGTGGCATTAAATCCAGTATTTCTGCATGTCGCATGTAGAAATCATACTTCCTGAATTAAACCTATAGGTTACTTGTGGGAATTGTACCCACATAATCTGAACACACTATCACGCTTTCCTACTACAATTACTAAAAGCTAAAGCAGACAGCATGCACGGTTGTTGTTACAGTTCAGATATGCATGTTGAACTTGATACTGATTAAAGGAATTACAATATATTCAGTACAATTAGGATCAGCTGTGCTGTATACATATCCCTTGCCTCTCTGAGTTGCTCCAGCTTCTCAGAATGTACTTCAATAGTCACCAAGATTTCCTCTGCAGCTGTAAAATGGAAATTGAAAGAAGGAACCTGTGTATACCAGTCTTGGGTATCTACAGCATTGCTTAGCATTTAAAGTTGCTTGATCTGTATACTTACACAATTGGGGGGGGGGTCTCAGAAGTTTTAAACTCATTCAGCTACTGATTGAGTTGTGCCTGCCTGTGCTTCCTTAGGTCACTGTTAAATGCCTACACTGCTCCCAGTGTGTGGTATACCAGTTACACTAGAGACAGCCTTGACTAGGCAGTTCCAAGCCTTTGTCTTATACTGAGAACTGGTATAGTCACCCTGCAGTAGCCTATGGATTTAGTGCTTCACAGGGAGTGCAACAAATATTTCTGACTCCTCCACACCCCACCTCTGTGCCCTGAATTTTACATAATCCTTTCCATCTCCTGACATGTCTGCAAAGGTCTTCCAACAACATTTGCAATGTTTTCCTGCCAATATGTGAAATCTCATTTTACAACCAGTGTGCAAACATGCACAGCCATGCCAACCTCGTTTGCAGGATGGTAAGCAAAGAGAAACATTGATAAACAAACAGGAAGAGAGTTTATGAAAAAATTATAATGTGACATTTGCCATGGATTTATGGCATGTGTGTTGCTATATCTTGTGACACTTTGTCCAGTGGTCAACACTGAAATGCTAAATGATTTGGCTTTTAAGCCATGAGTTTGGAGGATCAGAGGGATGACTTGCACATATTTTGTGGGGATTTACACAGTGTTAAAAGTAGTTTGTACATTATGGGAGTCAAACCTATGTAAAACAGAATGCATACATTTCCACACAGGTATATACATACCTTGCAATACATTCTGTTTTACAGTTATAGTTGGGCTATTGGAGAGGTGTAAATGATTATCAGTAAACTACTATGTCCATCAATGATAAGCAACTGCATTTTTATTACATAATCATCATTGTCATGCTAAACCAGTTACATACATACCACACAAGACACATATCAAAGTATATGTATGCAAGCAGTAATAATACATTTCTGTCAATCAGTCTGCTATACATAGCTATATGTATGTAGTATTACCTTTAAAATCAAAGTTTTGTGAAAAATTACAGTGGGGCACCCTTACTAAAAAGTTGAGTGTGCTGGACTTGGACTCAGCTGGGCAGTAGGTGTATTTTCCATACTCAGTACTGTCCAGAGTGTCGACGGCTATACATTGCTGCTGCACCTGTTTGCACAAAGGAAGGTGAAGCAACTTAATGTTTTTCACTTTTCCTTTAAGTAGTGAACTCTATTTGTACATAGGTAGGCAAAGCACAAATGTAAAGGCAGTAGTGAACATATATTACATGTGTAAACACTCATTATTACCCTTCTTCAGCAAAAATAATTACTGTGGGACTCCATACTTTGCTTTACCCAAGTTGTCTCCCTTTTTAGCTTAAAGTATTTACACCATGTGCCACAGAGACAGTTGAGTAACAGGTGGAATTTCTGCAGTCATTACCATCCATGTTGCTGACCACTTCACAAGGCCACTGTGTGTTTGTGCTCTAGAAGATAACTGATATTAAATTTTCAGTTTTAAGCAGCTAACTGTGTGCTGTTCCATTCACTACGCACATAGAAAAAGAAGAAAAAAGAAAAAAAAGGATAAATAAAAGGGAGACAATGGTTAAACAATTAGACAACTCTGGATTTGAACTATCAGACTATTACACTTACATAACACAGTTGTAGGGGGTTATCTGCATACACAACACAGTTGTAGGGGCTATCTGCCTTTGCCAGAGATACAGCTTTGCAATACCAATGAAATTGTGTGCATACAAGCAATTTACATTTCATATCCAGTATTAACAGTTCACAGTTGAGCATTCACAGTTGTTTGTACATGTATGGCTAACATATTTAGTGCAATGAGTGATCACACAATTAATTATGAATATGATTGCAAAAATGCAGCTCTGTCTTATCTTTGTATTCTGGCCATTCTTTCCTTATCTCTACTTTGCTATCAGACATGCAATCTGTAGTGCATTTCCTATAATTTTTTTTCAAGGTGTGATACAAATATATAACAGTGAACATGAGCTTTCAGCAAAGGGAACTTGTGCTTTTATGACTGAAAATTATACATGTACGGTGTTTGATTTTATTTAAAAGCTCAATGAAATCAGTTCCACACTTTGTAAGTGTATCCTCACTGATGCACTCACTGCAGCAAAGGGTGTCTATATTGCTATTGTGTTTTTCTTTACTCGCACTAATCATTCACAGTTGTAAGTCATTAGCACCTGACAACGATATGGAGGCTACACTACATTTATGCCTTATTCACAAAGTCAAAAGTTTGGTATTCAGTAATTCTAATACATTCACACCTCATTACAATTTTCATAGTACTCAGAGGGCTGAATCTACACTATAAAAGGTAACCTAGGGAACTCGAAGATGAGGAGACTTGTTTCAGACAAAACCTAAGACTGGTGTTTCTTTGAAGTGTCTCTGCAGAGAAGCAATCATTTTGCTAAGGTGTGTTTTTATTATTCAAGGACATTTAAATTGTAACCTTTTAGACATGTATTTATATAGCTAGTAGAAAAGTGAGGGTTGATCTGTATGCATTTCTTATACTTCACTGTTGGCATAGGCAGTTTTTCCAGAGATTTACATGTGTGAGATACAAAAGTTATGCTTAAAAAACAATTATGTTCTTACTATTTGCTTTTGAAATTTCACATAGGATTGCAGTGAACTGCAATTATGTTATTCACCCAGTGCAAGGGGTTCTACATGTGGCTGATAGTAGTGTTAGGTTTCTTAGATGTCCCAGGGCAGCTTGCATTATGGTGGTGGCCACAATTTTGAAGACTGACTGGCATTCCTAATTTATATTATTGACTATTTAGGAATGCTGTCATCCAGTATTCAGTGACATAACTGCATTCTTCAGTATAGGAATGTTGACAGAATGGGAGTGTTTGTCGAAACCTTTATGTTTGTGTAGGATGGTGGGGGCTGCAACCTAGCATTCTGTTGTTCTAAATGAGAAGTGTGTTTCAAGTGCTTTATGGTGACAATGGGTGCACAGCCTCTGATTATTTGTTGGAAAACATAAACATTTGCTTTTTGTGCTGTTACTGAGTTTGTACAAACTTTTTCTTTTGTGATGGAGGGTGAAGTGGGACCATTGAGGTGTCCATACCCAGTTCTGGTAGGCCATGAGGCCATGGACCTGGGCACAGTCATAAAGAGAGCTTGTCCAGCAGACATCGCTAACATTCAGGTAGCACCAGCACATCTGACCATGGCCATGGATGTGCCAGTGTAAGTCCTGGCAGAGACAGTTCTCATGGTTGGGGGTGACAACGATGAACTGATAGCTCTACCATGCATGGCTCACACATGTCCGACATGACAGGACATAGAGCTACCACAGAGCTTGGCTGTGTTCATGCAGACACTCTCACACACAGTTCACACACATTGTGCCCATACAGACCCCTACACATACCCACTACATGAGGGATTAATGAGTGTTGCAGATCATTCTGTCTCAGTGGCCATTTGATATTATCTGCATTCCTGCCTGCCTGTGTTGCTTACTCACACACACTCACTGCTTTGGTGTCAGCCTTGGCCTCCTACCCCTCCCACCCCCACCCTGTGCAAATGATGATAACTGTGCCTTCACCTTGTTTCTATGTTTCGGATTCAGGGATACATATGTATATTATCTGATGCACAGGGTGGATAGCTAAATTAGTGCTTAGGATATGTATTGGTGATGTTATTTGGAAATTGTTTTCTGAATTATTACGGCATGCTAGTTTTGTTAGTCTTACCTTGAAATCATTGATATGGCATTCATGCCTAGTGCTCCATTTGTGAGAAGGTAGGGATAAGTAGAGTTTGGACTACTTCTTCTATACTGGGAATTTTAGATGCATGAGGCATGTCAGTTGTTAAACTGCATAAATGTATATTACGGCAGTCAGTCACATCATATATTGATGTCATCGCTGAACAACTAACACACATTCTACTTAGGTACATTTAGAAGTAGCAGTATCCAGGTATCTGCCATTCATTCTTGTTCTTACACATTTATTTTTCTTTTACAGGTTCAACACTTACCTTGATAGTCTTGCAATTGCAACTGTTGTCATTTGTGGCTGACTCTGTTTGTTGCTAGCAGTACATAGCCACTATATGGGTAAGTAAAGGTTGTAAGCATTGCCTGGCATACATTTTAATGTATGTGTGTATGTCAATAGGATGAAAGGTGTTCCCCTTAGGTATTCCATATGAGTACTATCCAATGTGCCTTCCCCTAGTTGAGGGCATATTGTGCACACCTACCTCTACCTAAACCCATAGCAGGTGGGGGGGGGGTTCCCCCTCTGACTCCTTACCTGTGTGTGGATGTGGTGATCTTGCCAGTGGTTGTGGGACATTTGTTCTTAGTCCTTGGTGCTCCTGTTGAAGCTGTTTTCACAGGATGATATTGTGTAGGATAGCACAGAATGTGATAATTTCAGCACATGGACTAGGATTGTACTTCAGACCCCACCCTGATGTATCTAGGCACCAAAAACTGTGACTTCAACAACCCAGACACACACTTTATGATATTTCTTCTTGAGTATGTGACTCATCATAACATTCCTGTCTGGGTGAGTGTGGATTTCTAATGGGCATCACCAGCCATGGTTTGAGTGAATCCCCTGCATCCCCCAGTAAATGGCCTTGTGGGATATCACTCCTGGAAAACCTCTAGTAGAGCTGTGAGTTGTGCCAGATATGGGAGTCATGGCAACTGTAGGAGCTGCCAGCACACACATTCAGAATGATTTCCTTAGCATTGCACATTACCTAGAAGTTAATATAGGGAATCCCTTTATGTTGATATAGACCCATCCCTGTTCCCCAGGTGATGCTTTGATCTCAATATGTATGCAATCTGTGGCACCAAGGACTTCAGGAAAGTGCACTGCAGGGTAGAAATACTGTTAAGTTCTACTTCTGTCCTCAGGGGTAGGGTAAATATATATAATCTCTGACATATAATAGCATTCAGGAACAGGTTTAGGATCCTGGATGCTGATGCCTGTGGCATTGCCAGCATGTCCCCTGTGGGTCATTGAAAGGTTCCTGTAGCTAACATTCTAAGTGCTATGCATACCTTGATCTCCCCAAGTATTGGTTCCCCTTGATTTGCCATTGCTCTCAGATAAGGATGACAGATGTTGCAGAGTTCCTGGATTGTGCATCTATACACCCTGTAGCACTCTACTATTTTCAACTCATGCAGATCATGAAAAGTTAAACAGGGTCTGAATACCCTTCTCTTCCTTGCCTGAAGTCTATCAGCAGCTGCAGCAGCATAGACTTAAGGCTGTTGCACATGCACATGCAGAAGAGCAGCAGTAGCCCCTAACATTTTTTCCATCCAGTGCAGTTTCTGTGGCTGTATTCCAATAGGTCCTGGATTACAAGGCAAAAGGTTACACTAAGTGTGGACGATTGCTATATAGCTTGTTGAATATCTCTGACATATTGGCTTGGTTGACTAGCATACAAAACAGCTGCTTATGCAGTAGTTAGCATGCCACAATGTTTCCCATGTCTGTGCAGCACTATGCATTGTGTAGAGCCACTTACTGAATACAAATCGGCATGCTATCATGTGTGCATCACATTATACTGTCCACATGATTTCACTGAGCCATGTACAGTTTACTGAATACTGCCCTGTGTATTTTTGTGTGTTGTTGTTTTTTTTGTTTTCTCAAAGTTTGTTCATCAGTAGAAACCACTTGAAAGCATACCAGAACAAGCTTCAGAATGCAGCAATAACAACAACCATGACACAGCAAACTTCAGAAAACACACCAACAATAACAATCACATGTAATTAAACTAGAAAAATAAACACATCTCTGGCAGTGTTCAAATACAACCTACTAAAGAAACTGAAACATTGTCTATGGCAATAATTACTGCCTCTTAACTCATTACATCCAAGTGACTCCTCCAGGTGCATCTGCAGTTAACTCCTACTGATGCTTCTAGGCGTCACAAATTGCGTATTCATATTTGCATCAATAATTCCAAAACCACGCTATGTATAAGGTTTTAAAATATTTCATCTTAAAGCTTACATAATAGCAAACCCCACTGCATTAATAGCTGACATCTTTCTAGTGCAACAAAATAAATATTAGCTGTTGTTTTTATGATATTAATTTATACAGACAGAACTTTCACATTTTTCTAGCTATCTCAATAACCTAATAATGCAGACAGAACTCCTTAGCCTCATATGAAAGTTCTCAGCTAGATTAATAAAATGCTGCTGACAGTGTGTGTGTAACTTGATTGGCTGCTGAGATATTTTAAGTTGTTTACATACTATGACAAATGTAATAGTTACTGTGTTTACTGTGACTTATAAAATTCAGTTTAAGACCTAGAACCTAAAGAATACTACCACTATAAAAAATAGTTTGTGCTGAAGAGTTTGCCATTTAAACTTCTTTAGTAATTCCTATGGTTCCAGAGATGTGACATTTGTTTGAAATATGAGAACATAATTTGATTCTGCTAAACGGCTGAAGCTCCGCCCATTGGAAGTTACAATACAAACTTCCTGAGCTCCATTGGATGAATGAGTTAAGTAAATGTTCTGCCTTGGGCATATTTGTAATTAAATGTTAGTACAAGAGTGAAATTTTGTCAGATCTAATTTCTTATAGTGAGGTATTATTAAACTTTGTGAATCTCAATACAAATCAACCTTGCTACGCAGTATTTATAATAATAAGGGGAAATGACATTTAATATAATAATATTTTTAATATGTTGAATTTCTTTGTCAAAAGTCTAGCTTCCCATTCTAATCTTTACATCTAAATTACATTATAACTCAGTTATTTCATTAAAGTCTAGATCTCTAATTCTTTTGATTTCATATTGCTGTTAAAGTTTATCTTCCCTCATGTCCTTGTATTTATTCATTCCAACTTTCATAGGGGAGCCTGTTGTGTGATCAAATGTAATTTTGGACGATGCAAAAAGAACAAGTACTGTTTGCTGAAATTATATTCAAATGACAGGGGCATTTCTTTCAACACTCTTGTGTGACCTTAGTGTTGGTATACATAAGTCTGTGTAGTATAGGGGGTGTCCCTAAAGATTGGAGGTGTGGGTGGCTCGTCCCTCTGCAAAAAAAAAAAATTGTCAAGGTGTTCATTGAAGGTGATTTCAGAAAAGGTACTTAAGATAGTGGAAGGGTGTATGACTTCATATTGCAGGGCATCAAGAGCAGAATAGCATTAGCTGGAAATAAAGTAATACTGCATTTGTTGACCCCACCATACCGTTTTGTATATAACAAAATACAAAAGAATAGTATTCACTAGAAAGATGCAGCATCAGTTCTACTACAAAGAATGAGAGCTGGTAGTCCATAACTTAAATAGTCTAAGGGATCACTGCTATCAAACAGAGGCTGATTCTTAATTTATCTCTCTCTCATTCACAGTTTCACTAAATCCCTAATTTGTTTTTATTCCTTTTTATTGTATAACATATGTTTCTGATATTGTAAAACTTTTATTATTACTGATGTAACATGATGGAATTTAAATCCTTATTTAATTGCTTTTACTAGTATTTCAACTTTAATAAATCTGGAGCATATGTAATCACAAGCCTTATAGTATGTTAACAGCAGTAGAAGGTAAACCATGTTATTCAACAAATCTATAAATATGGAGTGTGAACTGTTCTGTATTATAAATTTACAGTCTGACTCATGGTCTGTAATCTGTAGTTCACCTTAATAACAGCATACGTTAGTAATGAAAAATCCATTTGAAATTTAGACAGACATAAATCATCATATTCCATAAATATGCTACCATTTATAACATATTACTATATACTTCTGAATCTTTTACATTATTCATGTTTCGCTATGGAGTTTGAGTAGACAAGGAAGTAACATTTGACTGGAGCCTAGGAATTTTTATGGCAGTGATCTGATTTGCAAGTTTACAAAAACTGGTATTAAATCTACTGGTAATAAATTAGGCAAAATGCTACTATCCTCATTAAAATATTATAGCAATATGACTAAAACAGAGTATTTATTTAAACATTCTATTATCTCTACAATTAAACCACCACAGACAATAATGTAACTTTATGGTTTGCAACTATGTACCCAATGTTTTCTTATTTCAAATCTACTTTCAATTTTATATAAAATATAATCATAATTACTGCAAAGCTGATAAAAATATGTTTACTTTTACCTAACTAACTATAGGACATGCATGTTCCAAATGTTCAGTAAAGATATCTCTGTCTTTTTACACATAAAATATATATTATCCATATACCTAGTTACTTTCCTTATTATATCCACTCACTTGGCAAACCACAATATTTCTCATAAAGTTTTATTATATAAACAATTAAATACTTTGATTATATACATTAAAATATACATGCATCTTCTCATCTAGTAAGATATCTTCGTATCTAAAATTTAATACATTTGACTATTATTTCCAGCTCTCCTCGGTCTGTCTAATCAGCTGTGCTCTTTTTAATTTCTTTCAGTTCTTCTCTCTTTTTAAAATATTTTTCATATCTTTATGTGTTTTCCTACACATAGCTGCTTTTCCAGCATTTCACATTAATAAGAACATTTTCAAATATTAAATATTTAGTCTCAGAAAACTATATACTACTTCAGTTTAGTCAAATAATTTACAGTAATTTCATTTATAAAACTATCATGTACTTACCCATTTCTTTATCTTCCATTCAGAACTAGAAGTGCCTTTTTAGTTTACTTTTAGCCTTGAAAAACCCTTCTCAGCTTACAGAACTCACACTGATCTAGCATCCCAAAGCTGTTGAGGACTTTCATTTTAAACATGACATTGAGTCAGAATTTCATTTATTGCCTATACAAGAAAATGATTAATCTATGTTAGGAGTGGCACTGAGGAGTAAGTTTTATTTTGATAAAGCCATGCCCATGAATGAGTTGTGCCTTAGCTTGCCTGACCTTTGAGAAATTTAGCTTGGCATTGTAGTGGCCATGGGAACAACTGGGAAGGGAGTGAAAGCAGTACACTACTTAGATGATTTGTTTGTTGATCAGTGAAGGGAGTGAGGGAGTTCAGAAAGGAGTGCAATCCTTTCTGGAGTTGTGCCATGAACTGGGTGTACTGTTAGCAATGGATAATCAAGATGGTCTGGCTAAGGTGTTGATATTTTTAGACTTGGCTACTGATGTATTAGGATAATTATTTCAGGTACTAGATGACAAGTTGTGCAAGTTTTGAGTAAAGATTGGATTGATGCTGGGAAAGAGTAAAACAAGGGTTAAGGAGGTGATGGAATTGCTTGGTTTGCTCAGTTTTGCATGTCAGGCAATTGATCCTGGCAGACTGTTCACTATGTCATTAGCAAACCTGCTTGGGGCGGTGAAAGAAGGAGCCTATATTACCTGAGAAATGTTACATCACTGAATGCTAAAACATTGACACATAAAGAGCGAACTGTTTAAATCCTGAAATACCTTTACAGTAAAAACTGCCATATAGAATTGTCATTGTTGGTCAAATCTAACCAACTGCATCAAGAACAGGTAATATTCATTTTTTTACGTTCTTCACCAGCAACCCAGGCTCACGATGTTGGCCAACTATTGTACTTCGATGTTTTGAATTTTGGTGTACAGGTATTTAATTTTTATACGTGTTTGCTTTTTATGTGTCGATGTTTTAGCATTCGATATTATAACGTTTCAATCAGGTAATATAGACCCGAAAGAAGCATCACAGAGTCAGGGTATTGCAAATGGTGAAAGGATTTAGAGGTCTGCAATCAGTTTTTGAAACAATTTAATGGGGTACCATGTGGTAGGAGAGTTGGGCTTCATCAGGTGATCTACAGTTGTTTATGGATTCGACAAGCAGTGTTGATATGGGTGCTTAGTTTAAGAGTAAGTGTTTTTCAGTAAGTTGGTTACAGGAATGGTCCATGCAGTTAAGGAGAAATATTACCTTTTTGGAATTTATGGTGACTTGAGCAGCATTGAGGGGTGTGACAAAAAACAGCTGAGCAGCAACAATGTTTTTTTTATTCTGATAATGCATATCACTAGTTCAGGTTTTAGTGAAAAGATTTTCAAGGACTTTAATCATTTAGATGTTATTGAAAAAATGCTCTTGGATTCCTTGCAGGCTAATCTCTCGTTCTCTTCTAAGAATGTGCCAGGTGTTTCAAATACAACTGTTAATAGTTTATCTCACTTTCATCTTTGCAGGTTTCCAGAGTCAGCACCAGCTGCAGAAGTGCTGTCAGAACAGTTGTTAAGAAAAATATAGGAGACTGGCAAACTGTAGCATGTTGGTTAGTGCATCAGTCCAGGCTAGGCTAGGCTAGTTCAAACATAAAGGCATTTAATTCAACTTTGAGGTCTTTTAATGTTTTTTTTTCACAAACAAGGCCTAAGCCTGCTAGAGTCTTCATTGTGTAATACCTTAAATCTCAATAACTGGAGGTCTGTCTATGGGATGTATGCAAATAACCCCATAACAGTTACAGAAGCTACGTGGTGTCTGCCCATGAATTTGTACTTTCTAAGTCTTTATGGGTGCATTCAAGCAAATCCAAATCCCACTAGCTATAAACATATATACCTCAGCCTTTTTGAAACTCATCAGTACAGAAAAAGTGGATTGTTTGGCTATACTTCTGAAAGAGAGAACTTAGGATCAAGTCTGATGCCCATAAACATTAGGGTACTTGCAAATTATCCCAAATAACATCTAAAACCAGAGGGTAAAATGGTGACGCATGTCTTGTATTGTTCTTAAAATCTGATTAAATGCAATACAGCAGGAATGCTTGCTGCTCTTGAGTTAGTAAACAATGCTATTAAGGTCACAATGCAAGGTTTATATCTGATAATATTTTTTCTAGTCAAGTTAAAACTCTTACAATATTCCTTATGGTTTTATTAGCGACACACACTTAGTGATTCTAAAATGATGAGAAAATGTTCTTTAGCATTTCAAATCTGAAACATTTTGCACTGTTTTTCAAATAAGAATGAAGGATTTTTATATTACAAGTCTTTTAGGTTGATTTGTATTTAATGTCACTGTTTGGAAGGGACTATAAGTGATGAGGGCTGTAAAGTATATGTTATTTATTTCTAGAGATCCTACTTTAACTTGTAGTGATTGAGGGCCTTTTCACTAATGATGATGGCTGTATGCAACCATCTCATGACTCCCAATCGTGCCATAGACTGCAATGGAAATATGATGCCAAAACATTCATAATGTACCTCAAAAGCATTGCTGAGGTTAATGCCTTACAAGTTTCAGTGAACATAGATTGTGCAGCAGTAGATTACTTACAAAATTTAGTGGTATTGGTGGTGTATACTACAGCAGAACATAATTGCATACAAACTTAAAAAAGCACCTTCCTATAAATATTTCATACTGAAATATTAATTTCTTGCTGTGCTGCATGCATATTTCTTAACTGTTTTGATAACATAGCAGTTATTAATCTAATCAATGTATGACACAGAGCAGAAAACAAAGGCCATGTGGAAAACATTAGTCTTGTATTTATGAATTTTGTTAGGTGAGACTGAAAACAACAGCAGTCATTATGACAGTATAGAGCTGCATGGGTTCTATTATGAATCACAGAAATACTCATTCTGGATCCTTGCAAATGGCAAAAAATAATGTCTGTAACTTAGGGTGAAAATAATAATTTTAAGGGTAATTTTGCAGGGAGGCATGGCTCCCCCTCAACACCCCAAACTTATATATATATATATATATATATATATATATATATATATATATATATATATATATATATATATATATATATAGAGAGAGAGAGAGAGAGGGAGGGAGAGAGATAGATAGATATAAATATAGATATAGATATAGATATATGTAGGTCTGCTTCAAAACAACGAAAACCCACTTACCCAAATCTCTAAATACTGAGACAACTTCGCCGAAACCACATTTTAATGAAGACTCGGAACACTGATAATGAACTCAGAGAAACTAACCACTCGTCCATCCATACAAAACAATATACGCAGAAGCAAATCACACCCACCCATTTGGGGGGCTGTGCCCACCACACCCCCCTAACTAAATATACCAACTCTGAGATCGCACTATAGTGGGGGAAGGGGCAAGGTTCACCATGCTGGCCAAGTTGTTCCTATCCCACAGAAACTTTCCGATGTTCCGAGCATTCGTTAAGCTGTGGTTTTGGCAAAGTTATCTCAGTGTCTAGAGATCCGGGTAAGTGGATTTTCATTCTTCTCAGGTAGACCCATATATATATATATATATATATATATATATATATATATATATATATATATATATATATATATATACAGATCTAAGACTATTGAACGAAAGTTCAATAGTCCGAATCCACAATCAACTAACACACTTTAACGAAAGTGCTTTCAGCAAAAAGCGCTTTCGTTAAAGTGCATTTAACAAAAAAAAAACAATAAATCTTCTTTCATGCAGGGGGGCAAGCCCCCCTGCACCCCCCATGTGGGGGCTATGCCCCCACACCCCCCTACTTTAATATTCTCACTCCAAGATCGCACTACAGTGAGGAAAAGGGAATATTCCCTTATAGGTTCATAGGTTCAAACTAGGCTATCTGCCCTAGGGCATTTATAAGCCTAGCCAGAATGTGTTTGGCTTTCGCCACCCATTTTAAATTTATTTTGCTATGCCCTTTTTCGAGGTTAGTATACTGTGCCTCTGTCTAACAGTGACACAGAAGTGATACCCGGGGTAAACCTACGATCTCCCATCCACTCATCAAGATTCCTCTTGAAGAGAGTCAATGAGGGACTCTGCCTAACCTGGACTGGGATTTTATTCCAGAGTGAAGGGAGCCTCTGGGTTATGAATCTGTAGTATGATCTCCGCATCAGTCATTCCCCCACAACTAACTAAGTAAAACTACTATTGATATTAAGAAATTTATACGGAGATTAAATCTGGCTTATATTTTACATGATGTTTCATGCCATGACAAGATGTTAATTAAATCTTCCAACTTTAACCCTCCATTGGTCCATACTTTAAAAATCTATGAGGAAGCTTGTCTACAGGAATTACATTCTTCCTTAGGAAAAAAAGACAGGCCAGTACATAATTTAACCATTGAGGAAAGAAAAGCATTTAATAGGTTAAGACACATGAATCATAACATCAGATTCATGAGAAGTGATAAAGGTGGGAATATAGTAATAATGTCTCAAGAATCATATAACGTAAAAATGTTAAAATTACTCGAGAATTATGATGAGTATGAAACTGTCACACTTTTTGACATTAGGAGAAAGGAAAGATTAATCCATTCTTTTTTATATGATGCCCTTATGTCAGGTGAAATCACCTTGGATGTTTATGATTTTTGTTTTATTGATAAACCAAGAATTGGTATTCTATTTGGAATTCCCAAGACACACAAGAATCACCTAGATCCACCTTTTCGGCCTATAGTTTCTGCTCCCCATTCGGTTACCGAAGGGATAGCCTTAGTTATTGATGCCATTTTGAGCCCATTGGTTTTTGATTTTGACTCCTTTCTTAAAGATTCTTGGCACTTTTTGAAAAAAGTAAAGGAGAGTCCTGTTACTAGGATTTTTGATCCAGACAAACACATCATTTTCACACTTGATGTTATTTCTTTATTTACTAGTATCCCCCATGACGAAGGAGTGGAAGCAATTCGTTATATCCTGGGTAAAAATAAAAATTTTAGAACAGGACAAATCTCTACTATCTGTAGATTTATTGAAATACTTTTACAGAACAACTTTTTTCTTTTTGGGAAAACCTTCTATAGACAGAAAAGAGGTGTGGCTATGGGGTCGTCAGCGGCCCCAGCCTACGCTAACTTGGTGATGTCTTGGTGGGAGGAAATTATACTTAGTACAGTTAAAAATGACTTTCAAGTTTTATTTTACTGTCGTTTTGTAGACGACCTCCTGTTCATCATTCAAGGGGATGATTCCACAGTGCAACAATTTCTTAATAGGTTGAATGCCACTGGGAGTTTTATACAATTCACATTAGGCTGCTCTGGAAAATCTATCAATTTTTTGGACGTTAATCTTTGGTGGGATATAATAGAAGGGAGATTTCACAGTAAAATTCACCGAAAGGAAACTTTTACAAATAGTTATGTGCACTTTACTAGCGCGCATCCAAAACATGTTATTTGCAACATACCGAAGGGACAATTTATTCGCGCTTGTAGGATGACAACTGGTGATCATGACTTATTAGTGGAATTTGAATTTATTAAATGTTTGTTTCTTTCTAGAGGATACAATTTAACTTTGTTAAATTCCATCATTGATGATGTATACAGTAAAAGGCAATCAAATTACAAGGCAATTCTTGATGATGAGAACATCACGACATCTAACTTAATGTCTAGTACAGTTGAGAGTAACCACAATTTAGTTTGTTCACTGGATATGAGCATTGACAATAATCAGATCCGTGATATTTTGACTAAGAATTGGAAAATTATTCATGGAAATTCAGATTTATATGAGACGTTAGGTAGCAAACCTTTTTTTGTTTATAGAAATACTTTCAACATCAAAAAGGCTCTTGAACAGCATACTTTTAAGCCAAACCATAGAGCTCCTATTGTTAAGGGTATGTTCCCATGTAATAGTTGTAGTACTTGCAGATTTATAGCCAAAGGACCCATGATTTCGATTGAGGGCACAGATCTTACTTTCCCTGTTCCTGAATATGTCACATGCAAGACCACAGGGGTAGTCTATATAGGTCTTTGTAGTTCATGCCCTGCATTTTATGTAGGGATGACTACTAGGAGCTTGCACACCCGCATCAAGGAACATGTCTACAATATTAAAACTAGAAATGAAAACAGTGCACTTTTTAAACATTCTGTTCATTGTTTGAATTTCAAGAAATTTTTATTTACTGTATTAGAAGTGATTCATTCTGATTTGAGGGGTGGGGATTTTAAAAAGTTGGTCGAGCAAAGAGAGACCTGGTGGCAGATAAAACTTTTTGCTGACCAAGCCCCAGGTTTAAATGAGGCAGTCAACATTAAATGTTTTTTAAACAACAATATGTTAAGCATAAAAAAAGACAATGTTTCTATTTCTTCTTTATTTTTGTGAAACAAGCTTACCACTATAGATCAATTAATTTTTTAGAAAATTGTTTTTACTTATTAATTGAATCATTACTTGACCAATCATTTATTACTTGTCATTAACTTGTTTTGTATTTAAATGTGTTTTTAAATGCTTTCATTTATTCTGAGGAAGTCCAAGGACGAAAGCGGATATTAAAACTTGCTGGTTACGCTATTTTCTGTGGAGTTGGTTTTGTGTTCTACCTCTGGTTTCGCTGCCTTTCATTTTTGTCATTCCCCCACAACTCCCCCTAGCTGCAAGCATACTTCCGCAAAAGTACTTTTTTGGTAAAAATCACTTTCGCGGACGTATGCCCGGCTGTTTGTTGTTGTTGTTGTTGTTTGTCTTTTGGCTTTTTCCTGGTAAGGGGTCGCCACAGCATAACTCCGGTCCGCTAATGATTGGCAGTCGATTTTTACGAAACGCTGAGGTGCCAGCTCGACGCCCAACCTTTAACGAAGGCACGCCCATTTATGCACGCATGTCTTTTGAACGCTACCCAACCACAGGGAGGACATGCAGACTCCACCCAAGCCAAGCTGAGAATGGAACGGGAGAACCTCTTGCTATAAGGTAACAACGCTACCACTGTACTGTTTGTGCTTCGGTGAAAAGTTCCTTCGGGGATCAGTACCGATCCCATATAGATATATATAGATAGATAGATATAGATAGATATAGATATGTCAACTCCATGATCACACCAGCTCGAAGAGGGAGACCTTTCTCAAAACAAGGGAATCATTATTGGCACACACTTAGAAATCACACCAGAAATGATTTCCTATGGAAACAGCAATCAAGATTATGTTCTGCAGAATGTTTTTTATCAGGCAATTGTCACTTGAAGAGTTTCACCATGACCTTCTGTAGAGGAGCCTACTTCATGCAGTGCTGCAGTATGGAATGATGAATGGAAATATTCTGAGCATTACTTCTTGTGTATGCAGTCAGTTAGTTTCAATACCAAGAACACATTTTCCATTATTCTTTGCATTTGCTATGACACATATGTTTTTGAAATGTGCTACAGATATGCTCTTGTCCCATATATCCAAAGAAGTAACACATCTTCATTATTCCACTTGAAATAACTCAGTTGGCTGATTAATAACAAGTATAGTAGTCAAACATTATCGTAAAAGGCCAGCAAATTGAAGAATAAAGAATTCAGTTTGATAAATGTAATTAACAGCACATCCAGATAATCAAGTTTAAACCCATATATTGCAGGGTTAGAATCCACTGACAGCAGCATACCTTAAAACAGTTCTTTGGGGAATAAACTCTGTAAAGTCATTAGGTATTTATAACACATTATTTTCCTGTACTTCAGTTTACAACAAGGTAAAAAAAATGCAGCCTAAGAATGTTTGTTGACTCAGACTGGCTTTGTAAGAAATGAAGAAGGCATTGTTTCATTCCTTGAAATAGACTCATTTAATCAAATATTGGTTATGATTTTGAAAATATTTCTATAGCCTCCTCAGAGGACTGCATGTATTTTCATTTTTCCTTATTTACATTTCTGCCTTCTGTCATTTAATCTGCATGACTCAAAATTGCAGCAAGTGTCATGTTCACATTAACCTAGATTCTGATTAAGGCTGAAAGCTTCACTTACTATAAATATTCATTATTAACCCAGGACAGATAGATGGAAGCTGCTGATTGAATCCAACCTTTGGCATGAGTCAATTCTAAGAACTAATGTGTCAAATAAAGCGGATTCCTTTTCAAAAACAGAACTCAAATGAAAATAATATTTCATACTTGGAAACTCTCACAGAAATGGTTGGTTTATAATGCATTACATAATAATTAGCACATCTTCTCTTCCTTTTTTTCTAATGTAAGAATTACACGGATGTATTTTGAAATATCAAAGTAAACAGCAAGACATCAATCCACACTGATCATAATTAAAAATAATGAAACAAAAATAATGTTTTTTTAGGGAGGATCCTTGGTCCTCCCCATACCCCCTGCTAATTATATATTACAGCTCTGAGATTGCACAACAGTGGGGAAGCCAAATTCCTGCAGCCCGCTGTCCCATGACCTCCCACAAACAAAGGCTAGCTGAAGCAATCAATTGAGTTTAAATCAGTTCTGCCAGCTGTAAAAATGTTTGACACTACAATGTCCAATTATATGGAGTGCTTTCTTCAATATATATATATTTTTATTTAACATTTGTTTACCGGGAAAGTCTGACTTGGAACAAAGCCAATTTTCAGTGGAGGCCCAGGAAGAAATGCTCCAGACTCATGTCTTTGCGACATGGGAGCAAACCCATACAAATGCAGGGAGGACATGCAGACTCAGCACAGAGGGCACCCTAGCTGAGAATCCAACCCGAGAACCTCTTGCTGTGAGGTGACAACGCTACCAGGATTAGGCTCAGAAACAATGTATGTGAGAGTCAATTTACTGCACTATGTTAGTGAACATGCAAAGACTATCTGATAGTTTAAATATGATGCATGAAGTTCTGAAAGGTAGAATATTTAATCTGATTATCACAAAAAAATGACATCTATGTGCGGCTCCAAAGCGCGGGGCATGACACTGACAAAATTATTAAGTAAAACTGGAAATATATGACTGAATTATTCATGTACACCAAGTGGTATGCTACAAATAGCAGTAAACCTCAGAGATAGAAACATGCTTACACTGGTTGTAACACTGGCATTAATCACATCCCCAAAGCTGAGTTTGCACCAGTTCAGCTTCTAGTAGTAGCAAGCCCTGAATAATTTTAGTGGACAGGATATTATCTATCAACACTAGCTAGATTGGAGAATGCATATGTAAACCATGTATTTTGAGAATTCAGTAATCCAAAACATTAGCAGCATTACCTACATCATGGTTTTATCCTTTTTTTTTTTTTGGTTTTGAGAATCCAGTGCCAAATGGTCAGAGTCCTGTTGGAATCTTTGCCTTTGACACATTTCAGAGACAGTGAGTTATACCCTTATTAAATCTAAAGCCTCTACACCTACATTTCTATGTGTTGCTGTCATACAGGTGCAACATATCTGTTTTTTTATGACACCATTAGACAACACATTAAATTATAATGATTTGAGGATATTACTTTCTTAACTGCAGCTTCACATGCATTGCCTTCAAAGACATTGTCAAAAAGGTGCTGGCAGAAGATATGGGTGGTATGCACTGTACATATCACCATTACTCAGCCCTCATTAGGCCAGTCAATGAACATAATGCCCTCTTTGGTATGTATTTCTCCAGACACATGCAACAGCTGGAACACCCACAGAGATACATTACTAAATGTATACAAGGCATAAACAACATGTCCTACATGGACCAACTGAAAGCACTGTCACTGTACTCTTTATCTTACAGACTGCTAAGAGATGACCTGACCCTGGCATGCGAGGCATCCTCTGACTCACTACTGATGGATTTACAGCACATTAACAAGTAAAATGGCATAAAAAATACTTGGTCTAGAGATCTAAACCTCTTCTGCAACATTAACAGAATAGTTTGGAGGGACAGGTACATTTCATGAAGTATACTGCTGCTGTAGAATAGACTCCCCATCCACATAAAACAAAGTTCATCCCTGTCCATTTTCAAGCACAGATATATGTATGGGAAAAATAACATTTTCTCCAGAATGCCACCCTATACTACTAATGGACAGATGCAGCTCCTAAATGCTTTATCCCCATGCATAGATCTCCTTAAATTATCTATGGTATGATCACTGTTATTCTCATTAGGGGTTATATCAACCATGGGATGGGTAAGAGCAGTCTGTAACCAAATGGGGTAGGTTATTTTGAGCACAAAAAGGGAAACTGGCTAGGCTTAAAATGGCCCTCAAGGGCAACTGACCTAGTACTTACTAAGACCCTATGACCCTATATGTAGATAAATCATAATGCCTACCACTCGCTAAGCTATCAAGTAGTTTGTAGTGCCAGTGGGATGACAAGCACTGGATGTAAGCATTACCCATTTTGTACGCTATCTCTTTGGAATATGTTCAAAGAAGAATACATTAGGTGTAGCCATCAGGGAGGTAAGTAGACCCAGGATACAAAAATGCTGTGTACATTAAAGAACACATGAAATGCAAAAACTCATGTGTCTTCAGGTTTACTATAGGCGAAGACAGTTATCAAGTACAGCCATGGCTGATGCCCCTTATTCAGTAGCCCCCCACAAGCAGTGTATCAGTACAACAACAAACCAAATGAGAGCAAGAACATAGTGGGATAGATCTGTGCATGATTGGCATCATGGCTCAAATGTCTGGACACCGCAGGTCACACTGCAATTTGCAGCAGGAAGGGCTAAGTAAACTCATTGTTGTTTATTTCATACTGCATAATGTTATGATCAAGAAATTATCAGGAGAATCACATGGTCAACTGGATGTCCAACTATAATCCCAACAACAGCCTAGACATGCTAAGAAAGACAACTATCAAAAGGAAAGAGAGAGACAGCACATGTGACAGCTACACCAGACAGGTCAGCTGTCATTACCAGGTAACACCTTAGTATCGTGACACTGAAAAAATGTCTTAGACACCATGAATGGAATAACATACTCAAAGAAAACTATTGCATACAGTAACCCATAACGAATATACACACTATGCAGAACATTGCATGACATACCCACAGCATACACATGTCAACCCAACATAAATAAATAGTAGTACTAAAAACACAGGTCAGCAGCACACTGTACACACACACACACACACACACACACACACACACACACACACACACACACACACACACACACACACACACGCTGTTAAAGCAAATAATAGGTCACGGCACTCATGCTGCACAATTGATGCACCACTGGGGAATAAGAGGGAATGCTCTCTGGATGCTCCTTACCACATTCACAAAGTTATCTGTCCACATTCATAGTCATGTCATTGCAAAGTAATAATTTCTCTCCCAGCCAACAATTAAAAAAGCAAATACTTTAAACAGTCATAATATATACCCCAGAGAAGGTTCTATATTTTTTCATTATGATAAAAGTGTATCTGTACTTCAATTGTATGTCTATAACTGTTTCTCATTTTACGTTATCATTTTATATTTCAGTTATTATAATGTTATTGATGCTTCCATTTAAAATCTAAATCAGATTTCTCAAACTCAGATAGCATGAGGAATGCAAAAGAATGAAGGTCAGACCAAAGATGAACCAAAAAAATAAAAATAAATGTCACTCAAACACTGACACATACACATGCATGCGCACATGCACACACACACACACACACACACACACACACACACACACACACACACACACACACACACACACACACACACACACACACACACACACACACACACACACACACACACACACACACACACACACACACACACACACACACAGCATCAGGTATCTTGTAGTCCATACCAAGTGATTGAAACTTACTAAAGGGAGGGGCAATCAGTTGGTATATGAACACAGTGTTTTTTGTTTCACATACCAAGTGATATGTAGGTTCAATTACAGCTGCATCTAACAATGAAAACACATATATGTGGACATCAACACTGGCTTGTTTGCCCAATGCTGCAGTGAGTTAGGCCTTCTGCTGTTTTACAAAAACTGCTGTGAAACTACAAAAGACAAGTGGTTATTTTCAACTGCTTTCTGTACTTCTGATTAACTAAAACAGTATTTGCTGCATATCTGCAATTGGTTTTTAGGCTTAGTGAATTAAATCCCTACCTCTGTTCTGATCTTGTATCCCTACCCAACTGCCCACCTGTTGTTGTGGTCTTAAAGCTTGGTGGCTTTTGATTTGCCTGCCTCTACTATAAATTTGATATTGGACATCCATCCCAGTCCCATTGCATCAGCTCATTCTACTGAGTACAGTGAGATCACATGCGAAGGCCCGCCCCTTTAGCTTCTTAACCTTGAATTATCTTCTATCTCCTCACTTTCTAGTAAAAAAAAGTATATATATCTATCTATATATATATATATATATATATATATATATATATATATATATATATATATATAGTGCCTCAACTTGTGCTTAGGTGTTCAACTGCATTTAGTTTGCCACATCTGTTACTGCTTGTTGGTAGCCTGATTAAATTGATGACAGTATTCTACTGAATTGCTGCTCTACTTGAGCTGTTTCTTCTGTTGTGATTGCAAGCTAATTTATCACATTTGCACTGTTTTAAAGCAGCTTACTGATTAACTGCATTTCATTACTGTCTAACTGCATTTCATTGCTGTTTATTGCAATTCATTACTGTTTAACTGCATTTTACTGCATTCCATCACTTTTTGACTGTATTTTTTCATACTGTGAGTTCTGCTTTTGTCTGTAAATGGTTTAGCTGTGCTTTTTTTGGAGTTTTTATGGTGTTCTTTACCCTTAAACTGAGTAGCATAGTCAGAACAGAAGTTTGCTGCATCCAGTGCTGTTTTTTTTTTTTTTGGCTTCTATGTTTCTGGCAGCTATCTTATGTTTGCCTTTTGTATTTCTGGCAGTCATCTTGAGTTTGCCTTCTTTGTTTCTGACAGCCATCTTGTGTTGGTAGGGGTCTATCTCCTCTACTATTGAGAGTAGCAGGGCTGCCTGGACCTTGTCTGGCACAAGCTGATTGGTAAAGAAAACAGGGACTAGCAGGATTGGTTAGATTTATGTTACTAGAATCTTCTAATGTTTGTGGTATTTAAACCCTGCATTTGAGCTGGTTTGGGCTTGTTTGCATGTTACACATGACATCTGCACTGTTTTTAACCCTTTGTGGGGTATTCTAGCTTCAAATATTCCCTAAGTAACACCTGTATCATCACCTAGTAGTATTACTCTTGGACCATCCATCCTTTACCCTCTTATCTCTCTCTCTGGCCTCTCTCCCTCTGATTTTGACAAATGTGGATGGACAATTTCCTACACTTTCTCCTGCCAGACTGGTTGCTATGGCCATCCTGAGACAGTGTAGCAACTCCCTCATGTACATGGACAACGCTCTACTACTAACACCTAGGAACACAATTTGTGAGAGTTGCAATTACATTAAGAACCAAGAGTGTATACTCTCTCCCTCACAAGCCAGTATATCTGGCACTGAGAAGGCTGTCAACACAAATACCACACCTCAAACACCACCCACACTTACACAATGCACAATCACATATGCGGAGATCTTCAGCAAAAAGATACCCAAACAAAAGAGGTCTCCAATGCAAAAATATACGTGAACTCCACTGCCCACCATACCACACACCACACATAGCCCAAACACCTGTATTTTGCAGCTACTAAGGCCTAAACAAAAGCACAACATATTAGTCATAGGAGATTCCATTGTAAGACACACAGATGTGCCTCAGTAGGCTGGATAAGGAGAAAGTCACGGTTAGTTGTTTGTCAGGTGTCAAAATCCACCATATCACCCATGCACTCATGTCTTTCAACAACAAGTACTATCATGACTCTGTCATAGTCTGTGTTGGTGTGAATGACTACAGACATACCTCCCTGGACTACATGATGAGAGACATAAATGAGCTCACTGAATATGTGTCCCAGGCAGGTATGTTCCTAGCCTTAAACATCATTCTTCCCTCACCCAGAATGATGCTTCAATACAAACAGACAATGATTGGCTTTAACAATTTCCTTAGTTTCTGGTGTCATTCCAAGGGGATCCAGTACCTGACAGCCTGGGAACACATGACTGACAAACCATGATGCTTTGTCAGAGATGGCCTGTATCTGTCTCCCTTGGGTTTCAGGCTTCTGGCAAAGGTTCTTATTCCCCCATAGTGCCTTTTTCAGCAATACTGAGGTCAAAACTACCAACATGAAAATTTTATCAAAACGCAAATTAAAGGTCATACTAATAAACACTAGGAGTCTAAACATGAAACTGCACTCATTGCAAGCATTCTTAGCCCTGAAAAATGCTGAAATTTGTGCAGTCACAGAAACCTGGTGCAGAGCTATGGAGAGCACCCCAGCCATACCAGGTTACTCAACCTATGATACTTTCAGACCCCAAACCATGGGCAGCAAAGCAAATGGAGGTAGAGTTGCAATATATATAAAAGACAAATACATCTCCAGGTTGGCCAAACAATATGACACACAGGAGATACTCCAGGTGCTGTTAACCATTGACAAGACCTTTATTGAAATCATAGCTAGCTACAGGCCCCCAACTTTGACTCAGGATGTCCACTCCACCTATCTGGACCTCTTCGAATCTGTCAAGATTCAACTCATAGCTTCATAGGTTCATAGGTAGGTACTAGGCTATCTGCCTGAGGGCATTTATAAACCTAGCCAGAGTGTGTCGGCTTTCGCCATCCCATTGATTAATTAACTGATCCTCTGTCAAGCAGAGCCAATTAAGTGATCCCATGGGTGTATTTTCTGTTACTCATCCACTCATCAAGTTTCTCTTGAAGAGTGTTAGTGAGGGGCTCATCCTGATGTAATTTGGAATTTTGTTCCAAAGTATGGGGAGTCTTTGTGACAGGAATCTATCCCTCCAGCATGTTCTATTTATTGTTGTGGTGAGGTTTAGCTCACTAGAGCGCATGGCTCACAGTGACTTGGATTTCTTTAGGTGGAGCATGTCCATCAATTCTGAGTTGGACATGGCTTTGTAAGTCAGGCAGAGATCACCTCTGAGTAAGCGATATGCCACTGAGTACAGCTGGAGTTTTTTCAGTTGGGCTGCATAGGACATATGTTTGATGCCAGTAATCCTCTTGGTGAGGTACTTTTGTGGTCTTTCCAGCTGTTGGAAGTGTCTTGTGAGGTACATCCCAAATGGGGCATTGTACTCTATGATGGGTCTAATGAGTGACGAGTAGAGAGGCACTATAATCTCTTTATTTCTAGATGCGAACCCTTTAGTAATTAGATTGGCCACATAGAAGGATTTCCTATCTACTTTGGAAATATGATTGTCAAAGGAGAGATTACTATCTACCTGGGTCCCCAGATCTCTTATTACCTCTTCTGTATTAAGAGGGCTGCCACCTATGTGGTAATTCATGGGTGTTTTGTTTTTCCCAAATAGGATGACTATGCATTTTTTGGCATTTAGCTTGAGGCCATGACTTTGACACCAGGTGTCCATCTCAGTAAGGCCCTTATGGAGGATGTCCGTGTCAGCCAGAGAGTCATTTATGGCTCCCAGTTTGCAGTCAATGGCGAACTTGGTTAGCCATAGTCCTCCTGTGTTTACCTGTACTTCTGAAAAGTTTATGCCAAACAGTAGGGGTCCCAGGACCGAGCCTTGCGGGATACCACTTGTGACTGGTTTAGAGACGGACCTGGAGACTGCTATTCTTACCGTGTGAGTTCTGTCTGTAAGCCAGTTGGCAATCTATCTCAGGACGTAGAGGTTTATGTTCAGGCTGGTGAGTTTTTCTGTAATACCCGAGTGGGGGATGGTGTCAAAAGCCTTGGCGATGTCAAGGTAGGCTGTGTGAACCACCTTTCCCTCGTCTATCGCCTTGGTGACTGTCTCGAAGAAGTCAACCAGGTTTTATTAGACATGATCTGCCCTTAAGAAAGCTGAACTGGGTCAGGTCAGGTGTTTGGAGGTTCCCAATGTCTTTATTAATGAGTTCCATGATGATGCGCTCCATAGCCTTGCAGACTAGGCTAGTCAGGCTTATGGGGTGATAGTTACCAGGGTCAGTTGTGGCCCCTCCTTTGTGGAGAGGAATAAACATTGCTGTGTGCCATTCTATGGGCACATAGGCTGTGGAGAGGCTGAGGTTGAACAGCGTGTTTAGGTGAGGGGTTAGTTCATTCTGTAGTTCGTGCAAGATGCAGCCTGGGACACCATCTGGTCCCATTGACGCTGTGTTTGTGGCTTTTGAAAAGGCTGTTTTCACCTGTGCGTCTGGGATTTTTGGGACACTACACTTTTCCGGTATTGTTGTGGGCCCTTTTGGATTGAGAGGGGGGTGAAGTTTGCACTGAATCTATCTGCCAGGATGTTGGCAATATTAGTAGGTTCACTATATTTTGTGCTATTTTGCACTAGTTCAGTGCGTATCTGCGAGTTGCCACTTAGATTCTTAACATAGCTAAAGAAGGCTTTGTGGTTATCTTTTGAATCCTTGGCTATTTTTCTTTCGAAGTTAGTCTTGGATGATTTCATGAGGGACCTTAGTTTCTTACTGATACTGATCAGGGATGTCTTTCCTTCTTGGGATTTGCTTTTTTTCTGAACTAGTTTCCTCCTTCTAGTGTATAGCCTGTTTATTGCAGGGGTCCACCAAACTGGTTTCCTTCTCTTAGAGGAGCGAGTCTTGGTTTTGCTAGGGATGGCATAACCCATGCATCCTTGTAGGTGCTCATAGAGTGCATTTGTAAAGGTTTCTGCATTTTGGGCAGCATTATCCTTTAGCGTGGGGGCTGTGAAACTTACCACCTCTGTCTTAAGTAAGGTGAAGTTTGCTTTAGAAAAGTTTTTTACTGTGGTTTCCTTAGTTGGGGGTGGTGGTGGGGTGTGGACATCCAGAGTGATTAGTTTATGGTCTGATCTAACCAGTGAGGGATTGACCTTCGGTGTGGAACACCTGTCACCCATGTTGGTGATGTCCAGGTCCAATATGTTTTCACCTCTGGTAGGGGAGTTTACCAGCTGATCCAGGGCATTTGAGTTGATGAATTCCAGGAAGCACTGGGCCTGGAAATTTGTACTCGAGTAGTTTTCCCAGTGAATGGTAGGGTAATTTAAATCACCCAATATCAGGGTGTTCGGTAGGACCTTCATGTTTTCCAGTGTCTCCAGAAAGGTGGAGTGTGGTCCTGGGTCATGGAGGGTGATCTGTAGCAGGACACAATTTGCATTGCAGATTTGCCCAATGTTAGTTGCACATGGATGATCTCAGAGGTATCATGCTGTGCCACTAACCTGGATGTGTAGGTATCCTTAATGAATATGGATACACCCCCTCATTTTGTGTTTCGGACCATGTTCTATGGCCAAAACGTGTGGTATGAGTTGTTGCCCGGTAGTGCTGGGGTGCTCTCTGGAGCCTTGAACCAGGTTTCGGTTACTGCACAGATGTCAATGTTCTCCATACTGAGGAGTGTTTTGAGCATGTGCATTTTGAGATTTAAACTCCTGGCGTTGAGTAGCATAACCCCCAGGTTTTTTGTTAATTGTGCTGTTTACAGAGGTGGGCTTGACTTTTGAGCCTTTCCTAAAAAAGGCACTATGGGGCCAGCAAGAGCCTTTGCCAGTATTCAAAAGCCTAGGGGTGACAGGTGCAAGCCATCTCTTGCGAAGCAATGCGGCTTGTCGAGCATGTCGTCCCAGGCTGACAGACACTGGATCCCCTTTGAATGACACCAGAAGCTTAGCCAATTGTTGAAATTGATCATTTTTTTCTTTATACTGAGGTATCATTCTTGGTGAGGGCAGGATGCTACTCAGTGTCAGGGTCATACCAGCTTGGGCTGCATGATCAGAGAGCTCTTCTATGTCTCCTTTCATGTAGTCCAGGGAGGTACGTCTCAGGTGATTCACACCAACATGAACAATGACAGAGTCCTATTTGTACTTGTTTTAGAGTGACCTGAGTGCTTGTGTTATGTGGCGGATTCTTGCTCCTGACAGGCTGCTAACAGTAACCTTATGCTTGTCCAGCCTAGTGAGTGGGATGTCAGTGTGCCTGACTATAGAGTCACCTATTACTAGTGTGTTAGGTATGTTATTTCGCCTTAAGGGCTGTGATTGTGCGGCACACTGATTTTGTGTTTTATGTGTTGTCTGGTTTGTGACGGGAAGTGCAGGTTGTTTGGGTGACTGCTTTGGAGGTCTCTGATGCTTTTTCAGGTTTTTATTTAGAGCCTCTGAGTATGATTTTGTGTATTTATGTGTATTTTTTGCCAGTGCTGTTTTAGTAGTTCTGTGTGCAGCTGGAGGTGTGGTGTAAGTGTTAACCTTCTCCTCTTGACTGTCTGTTCCAGTCTTGGGTGGAGACAGTTTAGCTTCCAGTTTGGCTGTATAATTGCATCTCTCACATATGTTAGTGTTTTGTGGTAGGAGGAGAGGGTTGTCTGTGTACATGAGGCAGTTGTAACATTGCCTCAGTATACCCAGATTCACCAGCTGGACTGGAGAGTGCACCTGAAGTTGCCCTTTGGTGATGCCTGAATAGTAGGGTGAGCTGCTTAGCTGCTTGGTTGGTGAGGGGTGAATAAAGAGCCTTGCCCTGCTGGGCAATCAGTGTCAGGGTATATTAGTGCTTGCTGTTAGGTCTGAGCAAGTGCTGGGCTGTAAGATGCTTTTTGAGTGCTTAGGTTGAGAGTTAGAAAAACTGAAGAGGAGAATCAGTGGAGCCGGGAATAATTTAACCGTAGCTAACTGGCACTGCCTGGTGTGCAAAACCATGCAAACGTGATTTTTATAGTAGGGAAAAGAAAGAGATAGAAATTAGCCCAAAATGGCCAATAAACTATTAACTTCTGGGCTGGAACCACTCCTCCAGGGACAGATAGGTTGCTCAAAGCTCCCCTCTCTCACAGGTGAACAGAGAAACTTCCTTCTATCCAAGTAAGGTATGGGCAACTCAGAAACTAGTATCACTGCCCTGAATTCAGCACTAGCCTGAAAACTGGACGATACTAACTGAGAAAGGTGGGAAACAAGGAATTTTTTTTTGTTTTTTTTGAAAAGATAAGGCAAAGACAGTAAAAAATACACTTAAAACAGCTTTAAACAACAACAAATGATCAGAAAAGGCTATCACACTTTAGTGTATAGCCTACAACAGTAAAACAAATTATTTAAACAAAAAACTTTTTAAAAGTGCAGGCAGTCCTGATCCCTGATCCAGGGCAACTTTAACTATCCAACCATAGATTGGAAGAACTACTCATGTCAAAACACAAATGCCCAATGATTCCTTCATTTCGTCAATGCAAATGCCTTGGACCAGCTGATTGATACCCCAACAAGAGGTGAAAATATCTTGTGCTTAGTATTAACCAACATGAGTAGCCACTGCAACATCACTACAGTGTCATCCTCTCTGTTAAGATCCGACCACAAATTGGTTACTTTTGAAGTCACCATCTCCCCCGATGCCCCCCCCCCCAGCTAGGATCAAACAAAAACACTTCTCCAAAGCTGATTACAACCTCCTGAGGGTAGGTAGAAACAGCTTCACAGCTCTCTCCTCCTCCATAGGAACTGGCACATATGTCCAAACCTACATCAAAGTACTGTACGAGCTGTGAAGACTGGTAGAGATGGGTGAAGGCTGCCATCCTTGCCAAACAGAATTTGATATATAATTCTGGCATTTGTAAATATCAATGTAAAATACAGGCTTGTTTCTTAAATAAAAGATAAATACTGTAAAATGTTGAACTTCAAGATAGTAGCAACACTGCCATCTGCTGTAAGGAAAACTAAGTCAAGCATTTCAAATCTTTCTTTGAAGTTAAAAATGATTTCAAATCTATCCTTTGAACTTAAGGAATAATTACTAGAATTTACATGTGGAATGTCCTTTATTGCTCTAAGTGTAAAAGAATGCAAATGCAGTTTCTGTGTGGCCTGGGAACCAAGAAGGTGTAAAAGATGATGTAATGTTTTGCAGAACTGCAGTTTCAATTTAAACAGTGAGAACCAGAGATAATTAAGCATTTTGATCTTGGACATCTAACTCAGCACTGCCTATGCTCTATGTAAGTAAGTTATTTTAGAAATATGTTTTCTTGTAACAATAGCTAGGAATTAGAAAAAGACTAGACTAAGTGTTTTCTGTTATGTCAGAACTGTACTACTGAATTATTTAAAGTTTCTGTGTGAACTCTGAACTCTTGAATGGCACTGTGGTGTAGTAGTATTGTCTTGTGTTTTTAGTATTTATTATTAAATATTTTTAAATCTTTTTCAACTGTGGCTGGTTTATGTAGAGATAAATTAAGCTCTAGAGTACATTGTATGCTTATAAGTGATCCTGGACTAAGCCCTTCCAATAAGTCTTGATTGCTTAGTTACACTACTATTGGATAATAATTTTGCACAGTAATAATTGGACACTCTTTTAAGGGCCTTTGTAGTAGCTGATAATTATTATTTGGTGGTGGCAGGAATTACTACCATATAGTCTCGGTATCGGGGCACAGTTGGAGAATCTGTGTCACCCTTTCCCATGAATGTCTGTGAAGTTGTATAAATGCTAATCTCAAAGTGTTTGTGTGTGTCAGCTACTTGGGAAGGGACACAAAGCACTGGTTGGACAGAGGGGGTACTGGAGGTTTTAGCTTGCCAGCTAGGCTAAGATCTGGACCCTAAAGATTTGCCAGTGGGGATTCTTATTGGGGACCTGGGGAGAAGGGGAGTGACCAGCCCTGGACTGACTGTGATCTCTGTGTGCTCTTAAGGGAAATTGCACTTCACTGTGTGTATCTGTTATCCTTTCCTCTCATATGAGATGCCCTCTCTGGTGTTACTGGTGAGGATTGAGGCTCCTTGATTGCTGGGCCAAGGCACGGGTGTCACATTTGTGTTTGGCAGCAATGGGATATCCACATCACATATTAATTAGTTGGCAAATACTAATTAGCTTGTAGCGTTGTGGGTAAAGTGAATCCTGTAGCTTATGTACAGTGATCTCTGAAGGTGTTTTGTACTCTAAAACAGCCACGCAGTGAATATTCAGAGTTCAGATCACAATTGTTTTATTTCTTTTGTTAGTTTAGTCAGGGTGAGTAGGCAGCATGCCAGCAGAGTGTATGGAAAGCTGACAAGGAGCCAACTGGTGGAGATGTGCCAGGTTAGGGGACTTGTGCATGGAAACCTGACTAAGGTAGACCTGATTGCAGCCTTGGTTACAGCTGCATCAGAAAGCCGCATCCAGGAGGACAATCAGGCTGGCAGTGGCGATACAATATCCTTGGAGAATGGATAGCTCAACCTTTCTGCGAAGGACAATCAGACTGGCAGTGGAGATACAATATCCTCGGAGAATTGACAGCTCAACCTTTCTGCAGTGGACTTAAAAATCCAGCTGGAGCTAAAGAGACTTGAGTTGGAGGCCAGGCGTTTGGAGATAAAAGCAGAAGAAAAGGAGCATCAGAGGAGGCATGAGAGGGAAATGCTGACTCTTCACCAGAGTCATGGAGGTAATGAGAAAGGGAGTAACTGGACCTCAGTAGCACAACAGGTCTGTAAATTTCTTCCGCAATTTAAAGAAGGGGATACTTTTGATAGTTTAATTCATATGTTTGAAAGGGTATACAAACAGTATAGTGTTGACCAAAGGCTCTGGGTATGGTTTCTGACCCCCTTACTCCATGGGAAAGCTATAACTTTTTTGTCAAAAATGCCTGGTGCTGTCTGTTTTGATTATACTGCTATAAAAAATGTATTTTAAAATGTTTTAAGCTAACACCTGAAATGTATAGGAAAAAGTTTTGTGAGCATAAATGCAAGGCAGATGAAAGTTTGTGTAAATATGTTGCTAAACTGAGCACTTATTTTCATAGCTGAGTGAGTGGATGTCAGGCCATCACTTTTGAAGGGCTGGCAGACCTTTTAGTGGGGGAACAAGCCCTTAGCACTTTGCCTGAGGACAAGAGGATCTGGTAAGCTGATAGACAATGTGCTACTTCAGATGAGTTGGGGGAGAAAGGAGACCTATATCTGGCCAGCAGGCCAGCCCTGCACAGGAAGGGGACCCCCAGTACTGCTCATGGGTCTAAAGGAACCCATGGTGGGCAGCACAGACTGTAGACTGCCCCAACAGAATCTGCCAGTAGCAGGGGAAGCAACTAGTCTAGGTACACATCCAGGAGCTAGGGTTAAATGTTTTGAATGCAGCCAGTGGGGCCATGTGGCATACAGGTGTCCACTGAGGCAAGGGGGAAACCAAAGGTGAGGGAACCAGTAAGTGGAAAAGACAAAATGCCAATAGTAGGTTGTCTTGAGACAACAGAGGTACTAAACTACCATTCTGCAGATGTCTTGAGAGGGAAGGATTTGGATGAGGCAGCACCATGTGCTTATGCAGTTACATGCAGTGAGGCTAGGAGACATGCATGTTGGTCTGGTAGCCTGGGGGAGACCCAGACAGACTGCATACTTGCAGCCAGGACTGCTGAGGTGGTTACTTCAGTGAGTGAGCTACGCTATAGCAGTGAGACTGAAGGTGAGCCACAGCTTCTTGTGGTTACTGATGTTCCCTTGGAAAGAGTGACTGCAAAGGTAGAGATGAGTGGTAGTACCCAGGCTGACAGTGAGGCACCACTGTCAGAGGATGCCAGACTTCCTGTAGAAGGGGAGCTGGGAAGGGTTAAAAGGAGAGTTGAGGCAGGCTCAGCTCTCAGACCCTACATTGCAAGGCCCGAGGCAGGTAGCTCAGGAGGCACCTGATTCTCAAGGGATGGGGAAATCTGTATACTGGAACAAAGGGTTACTATACAGAGAGTGAACCCGTGAGGGAGGGCTAGAAGGTGAGAGAGTACAGCAGTTGGTAGTGCCGAGAGCCTACCATCTGGCACTTCTAGCCATAGCCCATGACATTCCCTGTGCATGTCATATGGGCATAAAACATACAAAGAGATGTATTATGCAAAACTTCTATTGGCCTGGAATTTCCAGAGATGTAACAGGGTACTGCAGGACCTGTGAGCAGTGACAAAACAAAGGCAAGGCAGGAGACAGTGTGAGAGCTCCTTTGATGCTTTTGCTTGTAATTAAGGAGCCATTTCAGAGGGTAGCTATGGATATTGTGGGGCTTCTGAGTATCCCAAGTTCCACAGAGAAAAAGTATATCCTAGTGGCAGTCGATTATGCTACACGATATGCTGAGGCAGTAGCTTTGTCCTTCACCAAGGCAGAGAAGGTGGAAAATGCTTTGTTAGAGATTTTCAGCAGGGTAGGTTTCCCAAAAGAAATACTGCCTGATAGAGGTGCCTATTTCATGTCAGACCTGCTGGTTTGTCTGTGGAAGTCATGTGTGGTGAAGCACATGAAGACCACCTCCTACCATCCCCAGACTAATGGTCTTGTTGAAAGGTTAAACTCTACAATCAAGTCCATGCTATGGGCATTTGCAGATCAGTTTAAGAGGGAGTGGGACAAATATTTGACCCATCTGTTGTTTGTTAACAGAGAGTTTCCCCAGGAATCCACAGGTTTCACCCTTTGAGTTGCTGTATGGGCATAGGGTGAGGAGACCTCTACATTTAATTTGAGATGAGTGGGAAGGTGAGTGTGAGTCTCACAAGGAGTCTTTTATGGCATATGTCCTAAACCTCAGGACAAGGCTTAGGGAACTCATGGGCTTGGCCCAGGAGAACCTGTCAGAAGCCTAACAACAGGAAAAAGTGTGGTATGACAGGAATGCTCGAGCTAGAGAGTATGCTGTGGGGCAGCAGTTAATGGTTCTCATTCCTGTCAGACACAACAAGCTGCAAGCAGCTTGGGTGGGTCCCTACAAGGTGGTAAGAAAGGTAAGTGATGTTAACTACATGGTGGAACTGCTAGGCTTATGTCAGGGGCACAAATTGTACGATGTTAACATGATGAAACCTTACCATGATAGGGAGGCCCTTGTGCTGAACATTTGCAGTAGATTGCAGGAGGAGTCTGAGGGAGATCTGGGGACTGATATCCTCAGTGAGGCTCGGGCTGACACCTCAGTGGAAGGGGTAGCAATGTCTCAGCAGCTATCTCCTACCCAGGTTCGATAAATCCGATCAGTGTGGTAGGAATTTGGGGATGTGTTCACTGGGAAACCAGGGTGCACCCACCTGGTGCAGGACCAGGTGGATAAAGGACCCCAAAGGCCTATTAGATAGGCCACTTATAGGGTGCCTGAGAGAGTCAAACAGACTTTGAGGGATGAGGTACAGAAGATGTTGGAACTAGGGGCGATTCAAGAGTCCAACATTTCCTGAGCTTCCCCAGTGGTGCTGGTGCCAAAGAAGGATTGCAGCACCAGGCTCTGCGTGGATTACAGGAAATTAAATAGTCACACAGAGTCGGATGCTTACCCCATGCCTAGGACAGATGAGGTCCTAGAGCAGCTGGATGGGGCTAAGTATCTTACAACCATTGATCTTACCAAGGGTTAGTGGCAGGTGTCCATGACTCTCAGTGCCAGAGAGAAATCAGCCTTTGTGACTCCTTTTGCCTTGTACGAGTTCACAAAAATGCCCTTTGGGATGAAGAATGTTGCAGCGACTTTCCAGATCCTGGTAGATAATATCCTAGCAGGAGCAGGAAGGTTTGCCCTTGCTTACCTAGATGATATTGCCATCTACAGCCATTCCTGACCAGAGCACTTCACCATGTCAAGGAGGTGCTTGTCAGACTACAGAGGGCATGGTTGACTATTAAGCAGAGCAAATGTCAAGTGGGTATGGCAGAGGTCTCCTACCTAGGACATAGAGTGGGGAGTTTTAAGATAAGGCCAGAACCTGCCAAAGTGGAAACCATTCAAGCATGGCTTGCATCTGTTACTAAAAAGCAGGTGAGGGAATTCTTAGGGACAGCAGAGTACTACAGAAAGTCCGTCCCCAGTTATAGTACCGTGGCTGCTCCCCTCACAGACCTGCCAAGGAAAAACAGACCAGATAAGGTAGTGTGGACCCCAGCATGTGAGCAGGCATTTCAGAAGCTTAAAGAATCTTAGGGAGGACCCCCTGTATTAGCCAGTCTAGATTACAGCAAATAATTTGTTGTGCAAGTGGATGCTTCAAACCATGGGGTAGGGGCAGTACTTAGCCAGATTTCATCAGAGGGAGAAGAGCACCCAGTGGTTTATCTCAGTCATAGGCTCCAACCCAGGGAGGAATACTATGCAGCTATATAAAAGGAATGTCTAGTCATAGTGTGGGCACTGCAGAAACTTCAGCCTTATCTGTGTGGAAGGAAATTCACTGTTATGATGGATCAGAACCCTCTAACATGGTTAAACAGAGCCAGTCAGCAAAATGTCAAGTTGCTAAGATGGAGCCTGGGGTTGCAAGCATATAATATGTCAGTGCAACACCACAGTGTGAGTAACAATGCCAATGCAGATGGGCTTTCAAGACAGGGAATGGGGTGAGGTACACCCAGATAGACCTAACCCTCTCAAGCTGCATTTCTCAAGGGTCACTTGAAAAACTATCTTGAGTTTTCCGGGGAGGGGAGAAATGTGAAGACTAGTAGAGATGGGTGAAGGCTGCCAACCCAGCCAAATAGAATTTGATACATAATTCTGGCATTTGTAAATATAAATTTAAAATAAGTCTTGTTTCCTAAATGAAAGAAAACTACTGTAAAATGTTGAACTTCAAGATTGTAGTAATATTGCCATCTGCTATAAGGAAAACTAAGTCAAGCATTTCAAATATTTCTTTGAAGTTCAATGCCAAATGGAGTAAACGACTAGTATCGAATAAAGGCAACCTCGGAGAGATCAATATGCGTGCCAGTCACTGATGCACCATGCGGAACATATTTATTGTAAAAAATACAAAAAACATAAACCATTATTATATGTACGAAGGTATTCATGGTTTATATTTAGTCATTTTTTTAGCATTTTTAGGAAATGTATTTTATATTGTTCATAACTAGTTTTATATATATTGTTCTCATTATATACATATATTTTTTATTATACAAATACACATTTTAAGTAAATACATATTAGGTCCAAGTGACAGGCTATGGTTCAATGGTTTTTGTAGTATTAGGCTGAATAGAATATTATTAGATTGTCTATTAAGACCATATGTATGTAATACTGTGGTATCCCTTTAAGGAAGGGAATATGTTCCATTTTGGCGCCAATTTTTGTATTTAAATAGTGAATTGTTTGTGTGGAAATTGTTCTGAAGAAGCACATTGTTATGAGTGAAAGCGCTTAACTTGTCGATCTTTGGTTTATGGTTTTTGTATTTTTAACAATAAATATTTTTAACAATAAATATGTTCTGCTTGCTGCATCAGTGACTGGCACGCCTATTGATCTCTCTGAGGTTGCCTTTATTCGATTTCTTTGAAGTTAAAATTATTTCAAATCTATCCTTTGATATGTAGAGCTCGGAGTCCGTCTACCTGAGCTAGCACATTCTTCCTATTCTTTTAACTTAAGGAATAATTACTAGAATTTACATGTGGAATGTCCTTTATTGTTCTAAGTGTAAAAGAATGTAAATGCAGTTTCTGTGTGGCCTGAGAACCAGGGAGGTGTAAAAGATGACGTAATGTTTAGCAGAACTGCAGTTTCAATTTAAACAGTGAGAACCAGAGATTATTAAGCATTTTGATCTTGGACATCTAACTCAGCACTGCCTATGCTCTATGTAAGTAAGTTATTTTAGAAGTATTTTTTCTTGTAGCAATAGCTAGGAATTAGAAAAAGATTAGACTAAGTGTTTTTCTGTTATGTCAAAACTGTACTACTGAATTATTTTAAGTTTCTTTGTGATCTTTGAACTCTTGAATGGCACTGTAGTGTAGTAGTATTGTCTTGTGTTTTTAGTATTTATTATTAAATATTTTTAAACCTTTTTCAACTGTGGCTGGTTTATGTACAGATAAATTAAGCTCTAGAGTACATTGCATGCTTATAAGTGATCCTGGACTAAGCCCTTCCAATAAGATTTGATTACTTAGTTACACTACTATTGGATAATAATATTGCACAGTAATAATTGGACATCCTTTTCAGGGCCTTTGGGTAGCTGATAATTATTAGCTGGTGGTGGCAGGAATTACTACCGTATAGTCTGGGTATAGGGGTACAGCTGGAGAATCTGTGTCTGCCTATCCCAGGAGTGTTTGTGAAGTTGTATAAATACGTATCTCAAAGTGTGTGTGTGTGTGTGTGTGTGTGTGTGTGTGTGTGTGTGTGTGTGTGTGTGTGTGTGTGTGTGTGTGTGTGTGTGTGTAAGCTACTAGGGCAGGGACACAAAGCACTGGTTGGACAGAGAGGGTACTGGAGGTTTTAGCTTGCCAGCTAGGCTGAGATCTGGACCCTATAGCTGTGCCAGTGGGAAGTCTTACTGGGGACCTGGGGAGCAAGGGTGCAACCAGTGTGGGATTGACTGTGATCTCTGTGTGCTCTTAAGGGAAATTGCACTTTACTGTGTGTGTCTGTTTTCCTTTCCTCTCATATGAGATGCCCTCTCTGGTTTTATTGGTGAGGACTGAGGCTCCTTGATTTCTGGGCCAGGGCATGGATGCCACATGAGCATTTTTATAGCTGCATGGAATCAGGAATAACCAACAGGACAAAATCCTCCTCCTCAAGGAAGAGTAAACCTGTCTGGTGGACATCTGCAATAAATAAACTCTAGAATAAAAGGAAAAAAATTGCTGTCCAGGACCAAGAAGGAGCAGGTGCCTAATATGAATCAATCTCTCCTTAGCCTGAACAAGCAAATAAGAGCACTATTGAAATCCTCCAAAGCAAACTTCAAGTCCAAACAGGCCACATCTACTAAAGACAATCATAAGGCCTTCTTCACATATGTCCACAATCTCAAAGGAATCATTCAGATCTGCTCAGAAATGGTGATCAAGGACATCACATACATAAATGTCGTAGATATAGCTGACCTGATGGCAGATGGATCCAGTGAAAATGTCAACCCTCTGCCCCCTGTCACCAGTAAATCAGGACTTCCCCAGCACCTACCCTCCTCCCCTTATGTCTAGGGAGCAAGTTATCACTGCCCTTTCAAAGGCAAAAAATAAAGCATCCATGGGATCCCATAACATCCCAAGTTGCATCCTACATGAATTCAGGCAGGAACTTGCAGCACCATTAGGCATCCTATTCAGCCAAATCCAGAGTACTGGCTTCATCCCAGCCAAGTGGAAAACAGTGACTGTCATCCCTTTGCACAAAGGTGGAGCATCCACCAATCTAGAAAATTATAGACCCATCAGCCTAACTACCCTGATGTGCAAGGCCATTTACCGGATTTTCATGGACCTTATTAACAAGGGCATTGGCAACTTCCAAACACATGATCCCACACAGTTTGGTTTCATCAAGGGGAGGTCATGCCTGTTAAATTTGGTTGACTTCTTTGAGACAGTCACCAAACCCATGGACAAGGGGAAGATGGTGCACACTGCCTACCTTGACCTGCCCAAAGCTATTCCCCACTTGGGTATAATAGATAAACTCTCTCAACTAGATATCAATCCATATGTTACTAGATGGTAGCAAATTGGCTCACTGATAGAACCCACCTAGGCAAAATAGGGGAAGCCACCTCAAGCAGTAGACCTGTAATGAGTGGTGTACCCCAGGGATCGGTCTTGAGACCTCTGTTGTTTGGGATTTACTTTTCGAGGTGCAGGCCGAATCCAGTGGGCTATGGATGATCAAGTTTGCAAATGACTGCAAGCAGGGAGTTGTTATCAATTCCCTTAGTGACGTGGGCATCCTTCAAGAGGGTCTCACCCAAACAAATGACTGGTGCCAGAACCATAGTCTCAAACTGAATGCCAAAATATGCATCATCATCCCCTTTGGGGAGAGTGGTGTCCCCAAAAATTATCACATTGATAACAATGTCCTAAGCACACAATCAGTTGTAAGGGACTTGGGCACCCAGGTTGATAGTAAACTGAATTTTGACCACCATATTGCCTCAATTGTACAGAAAGCTTTCTACATGGCCTACCTCATTAGTAAGGGTATCTCATCTTTGATTAATGACCGACATTAAAACATGAGCAAATATGAACAAAAATATGTAGGGAATATTTTAGAAGACTAAAATCAATACTGAAAACAGCCTTGACATTTAGGACCAAAGTCCAAGCTTTAAATCAATTTGCTCTTCCTGTTCTAAGCTCCAGTTCTGGGGTGATTGCCTGGCCATAAAAGGTAGTGAAACAGATGGACAGGAAAACAAGAAAAATGCTTCATGCTTTCTCAAATGATTTATAAAAATCAGTGTATATCAAAATGATATATTCCCCATTCTGAAGGAGGTATGGGCCTCCTCAAAATTTATTACATCGATCTGCAATCGAAGGACTGCTGACCTGCCAAGATCCAACATGAGGAGAACAAGTCTAAGATGACGTCCCTGCTTAGTTTAGCAGAAGCATCGGTGTCAAGTAGAAATGGAAAACAAACCGGAAGTAAACAAAAATCAGACAGCAACTGACTGTGCCAAAAAAAAAAAAAAAAAAAGAATTTTAGATAAAGGATCAGATGAGAAGGGAAGAAATGTGGAAAAGGCATAAATATGGTTGCAAATAGAGGAAACTCCTGGAACAACCTCACATTGATCAGGATCTGGTGCAAGAATGGTTAAGGAAAGGTGAATTTAAACCAAAAGGAGGAAGGTTAATATTGGCAGCCCAGGATAATGCACTACACACACACATTGTTTTACAAAGTCCATTAAACATGTTGGAGAAACTAAACAAATCCAGTTTTTTAAAACAGGATTGGAAACAGTTGCACATTCTGTGGCTGGGTGTGATACACTAATAGCAGAGGGCCAGTAAACTGAAAGGCATAATAATGTGGCAAGACTGTTGCATTGGGGATTATGCAAACATTACAATACTGAAGTAGCTGAGAAGCTTTTGAATGACAGAAAATGATGAAGTTTATATCACATGGGATCACCCATTACCAACAGTTCAGAAAATAAATCCAGATATAGTAGTCCATGAAAAGAAGACAAAAGTAGCATTGACCACTGAAATTGCTACACCCCGTTGATTATAGTGTCTTACATACAGTCAGACACATAGTCATAAAATACCAGGATTTGCCGGCAGAAATGAGGGCAATGTGGATGAAGGATACCCAGACAGTTCCAATAGCAGTAAGAGCATTGGGTCTTATAAAAAATTATTTGCAATTGCATTTATATATGATACCGATGCATGCAACTCCATATGACTTGCAAGAAGGAGTAAATTCTGGGCAGTTTGTGGGTTCTGCAAAAACACTTTTGATTAACAACAAAGATTAAAACAATACTAATTTCTTGATCTTTAATCATACTTTGACTTCAAACATTAAAACAATGCTAATTTCTTGATCTTTAATCATACTTTGACTTCAAACATTAAAACAATACTAATTTCTTGATCTTTAATCATACTTTGACTTCAAACATTAAAATAATACTAATTTCTTGATCTTTAATCATACTTTGACTTCAAACATTAAAACAATACTAATTTATTGATCTTTAATCATACTTTGACTTCAAACATTAAAACAATACTAATTTCTTGATCTTTAATCATACTTTGACTTCAAACATTAAAATAATACTAATTTCTTGATCTTTAATCATACTTTGACTTCAAACATTAAAACAATACTAATTTCTTGAACTTTAATCATACTTTGACTTAGGATTGTCCATTCCCATCATAGTATTGTACTTGGAGAAATGAACAGTCACTCTCATACTGCTGCTTCCATTAACTCAAAACAGATCAATAGCAGAAGCATTTAAAGTATAAGGAATTCTGCTATTGGTCAGTTTTGTACTTCATGGAGTGTTTCTCTCTCTATTTTTCTCTCCATTGCGCATTGGCTCAATAGTCAAGCAAATATCAGGGAGGAGCTGTTAGAGGCAATCTGATACACAAAGATAAGCCTTTGTCTATGGAATTTAGATTGCAAACTGACCAAACTTTTTTTTAAACAGAAGTGGGCTGGAATTGGGGCAAAAATCCATAGGCTGCCTTGCAAGTTCCAGTGCTCCAAACATGGTACAGGGGCCTGTCATTTGAGATCACTGATGTAACTGTAACATCTTCCTCTGTCTTTCTTTATGATTTTGCATTTACTTTACTTCTGGAACATCAGTCTAGCCTGAAAAAGGTCCACATGGGTCAGTGCTCTGCCTAGGCTTAGAAATCTAAAAAAAAAAAATAATTTATTAGGTAAGCAAACAAATGTACATAATCAAATAAATATTCATCCCCACCTTTTAAGATATCAAAATGCTGGGACATATTCTTACAGAAGTCACCATTTCAACTACTTTCAGGCACAAATAAACCTTTTTCAGTGGTAATCCCAAGTATTCATAATTTTCTGCTTCTGAATATCCGAAATATTTCTAAATTTCTACCTTAAAAAACTGAACATCTTTGCCGTCTAGCCAATGACTGTTCTTGGAATCATTTTCATACTGCCTAAACTCTTCTTAAACTCTACAAGAATAACAAACTCTTTATTTATGCCAGAACTGTTATGTTTGTCTGTAACAATTGTTATGAAGACTGTCTTGATAGTTTTGGGATATTCTTTTTTGACTGTAATGAATGCTTCACTTATATTTCTGTTACTTGCACTGGTTTTGTGGCCATAGCATTGGTGAAAAGGTGTACTTGACACCACAACCACACACACACACACACACACACACACACACACACACACACACACACACACACACACACAGACACACATACTTCTCATATTGGTTGTTATTTTGTATATGCTGCAGCACTACATGAACTCATGGTATTAGTAAATTCCAGATACTGAGCTAGTGCCATTTTGTTTTACTTTACATCAGCTCATTGTGTGGTTGTGGAACAAGCCAAGCTAGAGACATTAGTCTAGATCAGGAGCTCTATCCATCATCCATGAATTTTTTTTAATTATCAATTCTTCTACGAGAGTAGCATGAACTTTGTTTTTGCTGAGTATGATGTCTCTGAAAGAATTTAAGATGTGGTTCATAAAAGAAAAAGATGATGCGGAGAGAGAATTATACTGTATGTTGTTACAAAGATAACGCCAAAAAAATCTACTTTGAGTTATACTGCTATTACTTCCTGCTAAGTCATCATTAGTATTAAGTAGGTTTAAATATAAGGTTTTCTAAGGTGAGCTATAATTAAGATCAATCCAATTTAGGATAGTTTTAAAAATCATTGCTTTAACATAGGTATCTACTTCAGGAGAGTTAATACCTCCTATGTTTCAAAGTTTAGTATGATGATGTAGGGCTACCCTATGTTTGTTTGGAAACCATAGGAATTTTAGTAATTGTTAATTAATGTCTTTAGTACATGACTTATTGGGATATAATTTTAAAGCTTGTAAAACTTGTAATAGTTTAGGAAAGAGAGTCATTTTTATTAATTGCAATCTATCATTGGAGGCTATTATAGTTTTGTTCCATTTATTAGATTTAAGAATATATTTATAATCATTCCTCTCAAGTGTACCTCATTAAGAGGAACATTCCTCATTTTAAGTCTTAAAATGTGCATGCTCCTCATTGTTCCACACTGAAAGGGTCTTTCACATGTTTATTGTTAAGAAATTTTTTAAACATGTATCTATATTAAATACTACTGAATTATATTAATTCATCAAAAGTACATTCTATGAGTGTAGTATAACATGTTTAACAACCCTTTGAGCTTCCTAGTTGAAGTTTTTAGTAAGTATTGTACATTTTGGGCGTTTGTTCCACATTATGAGAGGGGAATTGTTCCAAATTCTGGCCATGGAAAGATGAGAGATATGTTTAAAATGTTTTTATAATGTGCAGCTCCAATTCCTTTGATAGCATTTATTATAGTTATTCCTATCTCTCTCTCTCTCTCTCTCTATATATATATATATATATGTGTGTATATATATATATATATATATATATATATATATATATATATATATATATATATATATATATATATATATATATATATATATATATATATATATATATATATATATATATGTGTGTGTGTGTGTGTATAATATTTTTTTTTTCTTTAAAAAATATAAACTTGGATTTTAGATTATTAAAGTGTAGACTTGAGAATGACTCAAATAGCTTTATGATAAAATCTAAGCAGTCTAGAGTTGATCTTGAGTTTGGTAAGTGTTAGTAGCATACCATCAGCAAATAGCACAATTATGGAAGTTTACTTTTCTGAAATTTCTATATCTTTGATATTTGTGTTATTTCAAATTAAAATTGCAGGAACATCAATGGCTATAACAAATAAAATAAGAGCAAGAGGACAGCCATGTTTAGTTCCGTTAGTCCGGGAAATGGATTCAGATGTGAACAACCCTAATTTTATGTAAGCTTTCTTATTTTGATAAACATTTTTAGTAATGGAAATAAAATGAAAAGGAAAATCAAATGATTTGAAGACTTTAAATAAATAATTCCAGTTTAAAGAATCAAAAACTTTTTCAGTGCCTCGACTAAAATGAATTTTGTTTTTGTGATAGACAATATCTATAAGGCTTTATACTCTTTAATATTGTCATGAGTTGGTCTTTGGTATAGAAATCCAGTTTAGTCTAGATCAATGATTTGAGAAATTGTTTTTTTAATCTACCTGAAAGAAAAGACATGAAAATGTTATACTCGTTATTTAGAAGTGATATGAGTCTATATGAAGAACAGAGTTCATAATTTTTATTTTATTTTAGTATGGGTGTGATTAGTGTATATTTCTATGAAGATGGAATTATTTCATGTGTATGAACTGCTATGAGGACTTTATGAAAGAAAGAGATAAAAGCTGGTGGGAATCATTTATATAGTTCTATTATAACTCCATCTATATCTGAGGTTTTGTTAGGTTTATAGTGCTTGATTTTGTCCAAGATCTCTTTAAAAGTAATCTCCTTGTTTAAATTTTCATTTTGTTCAGAAGGCATGTTTACAAAAAAAGGACAAATCAAGATTTAGATTTGAAACAATGTTTTCATTATCAGATTTTTGATTTAGAGGTATGTGATTGTGTCAGAAAACATCAAGGATGTCCCAAGTGTCTTTGTATTATTTGTTGTTATTAATATATTTTATTTCTAAGATGTTATTGCTTTTTGATTGTATTTTGTCTATTTTGGCTGGATTGTGCATGTGTCTGAGAGACATAAGAGGCTAGTTTTATTTTTTTAAATGCTATGGCTGTTTAATGCGATAATATATCAATGTAGCTCTTATTTAAATTTTCTATTATTTTTGCTATAGACTTATTTGCTTTATATTTAGCTTTAGTCTTTTGACGTTGTGAATGTATACTTCATATTTCTGATTCCAATTCTTTTGTTTTCTGCTTGTACCAAACTAGAATTTTACCAGAAATATAAGCTTTTAAAGATTCCCAGCTCATAACTATATTAATTCCCTCGGTATTATTTGTTTCTACATACACATTCAGTTCAGAAATTATACAGAGTTTGAAATCTTTTAATTTTCTTATATAAGCAGATATTCTAGTTAAATAGATACTTTTTTGAAGAATGTAGGGAATTTTAGAATAAGGGAATTATGATCAGAAATTGACAAGGTATGATATTGAATTTGATGTCATGGGATACTAGTATTCTTCCAGTTCTAGTTTGTGTACCATATTTATAGGAATAATGAGTAAAGAGTAATGATTTGAAGTCTCTCAGAATGAATGTACCTTTTAAATTATGACTTTCAATCCAGTTTTAAGCACTTTTGCAGTTGAATCATTCTTAGTTTTCTTCCATTACTATAATCTGAATCATCTAATAAACAATTGAAGTCACCTACTATTATTAATGTGCCTTTATATTCATTAAGAATAGTATATATGTGGTTTCTGATTAAATCCCAGAGAAAATAATAGACATTTACTAGAGCCAATAATTTGTTATCATGTTTTATAACAATGAGAGTTAAGAGGCCATCTTAGTCCCCATATTTATAAATGATCTGTGGTGGGTTAGCATTTTTTCCCATAAAATGATCTCTCCTCTTCTCTTGCTTTTAAATGAGGACTGTGTCAAAATTGAATAATTGGTGGGATTCCATGCATTATTATATGCATATTTAAAAGAGTATTTCTTGCAGGAATATAACTTGAGCCTTATTTGCTTTTAAATAATGAGGCAGGTTAGATTTTTCCTTGGATTATTTAAACCAATGACATTCAAAAGTAAGAGTTAAGTCCATCTATAAAATGTTAATCATCAGTGTAAGTCGGTCTAACTAAATTCTGTATAAGTATACCTGCTATAAATTTTTGCAGAGTTAAAATCAATATTTAAGGCATGATAATAAGTTCAAAGGAAAAATAATAATAACCAAAAGAGAATAATCCTATTAAATACATGGAATTCACAAAATTCCTAGCCTAGTAAATATAAGATCCACTAGACTATACTTCAGTATCTAACCAGCCTAGAGCTTATAAAACAACAGAGAATTAATGGGATTAATAGATCTCTGCAGTGAAAGTCTAATAATATGGAGATCTATGAATTATAAGGATTTATTCCACCAATGAGAAGATGGTAAGACTAGAAGCAGATAAGAAAAGTGAATCAATATGAGTATGTGAAGGAGAGAAGCAAGCAAACAAGAATGAGATCAATATTAACATAACGAGACAATCACCTTTATGCCAGTAAAAGCCAGGATTAAGACCTCTAGAAGCATGTTTATCACTTTTCAAATGATTTAACACTTTTACTTTTGTTCACAGAATACACAGTCAAAATCACCACATGAAAGTAATAATGACCCACGTAATGCAACCAGAGCAGAAACTGAATGGCAACAAGTAAATCCCACAAGTGTACACACTTCACCAAGTGCTACCCGACATGATAAAACAAGACCCACATCAGAGCCAATGGAGCTATTAACAGTTATCATTTGGGGGCAGAAAATGCTCGTATTAATGTTGGAAGTAATCTGCAATGTGACTGATACCTGTGTGAGAAAGAAAGATGATATAAACTTTTACAAATAAGTGCAGGAACTGATGAGGTAAATAAAATCTGAGTGACTCTTACTATCAGATGAAACTGAATAAGGTAATCTTATAATTATTGGAGTGCTAATTAGATCAGCTCACACCAAGTACAGCAAACACAGAGTACCAAAGCAGATGGGCAATACCTTTGAGATGTGATTTCATAATGGAAGGCAAACTGGTGCCTTTCACCATCCTCAAAGGAAACTTTGGCCTATGCAAAAACAACCAATAGCTCATACAAATATCCAAGCCCATTTGCCCTTTTCAACACAATTAAGAGGTCTATTATCAGAGAACAGTATGCACATGTGTGTGTGTCTATGTGTGTGTGTGTGTGTGTGTGTGTGTGTGTGTGTGTGTGTGTGTGTGTGTGTGCGTGTGTGTGTGTGTGTGTGTGTGTGTGTATATATATATATATATATATATATATATATATATATATATATATATATATATATATTTTTTTTTTTTTTAAGCAGGAGATGAGCTGAAAGAGATTGTTTACATGTGCTGCACATTTAAAGAACATGCTACCAGAATGAGAGTTCAGTTAAATGTAATTGAACACTTAGTACTTATTTAAGATAATTCAATTATGAAGAAGTAAAAAAAAGAAAAAAACATCATTATAAATCAAAATTAGGTGAGAGTCACAAGACATATGTTATATTTATTGCAATTATCTGTATGATAAGAATGGGCATTGTCTTAGTTCTGTAATGAGAATATATATATATATATATATATATATATATATATATATATATATATATATAATGTGCATGTGTGTGTGTGTGTTCATAGATACATAGATATAGATATAAATATACTCAATTTTTCTCACAACTTTCCTCTTCATTTCCTTCAATACTCCCTTTACTTACTGCTTAAAAGTGAATGGAATCTATGGAGAATATCTGATATAAAAATGTTAAGGAAAAAGAAAGTCATTTTATTAAGAGATTGAGTGGTTTAAGTCTTTGTGTTGTTGGTCAAGCTTACATCTGTTTTTTTTTTGTTTGTTTTGTTTGTTTCTTCTTTGTGTCAGACCAGGAGTTCTTCTCAGGGGATCTTTTTAAGGTGCAGAATGTCCAATCCATGTGTTCAGTAGTTGGTAAAATGTTATTGTTCTAAATGTAGGAAGAAGCTTCTTCTAAATTGTTACAAAACTGATACTATTTGATAGTTGAATTTCTATTTTAACAGGGAAAATTATTTGAAATTTGATCCTATTTTGTTTGAGTGTTTATGTAAGAGGACACCATTTTTCCTCGCTTCTAAGGTTTTAGCTAAATAATTATTATCAAATCTGATGTTCTGGCCATATTTTAATGGAGCTTTTTCCAAAGCTGTTTTAAGAATCAAGTATTTATCAATGAAAGTAAGGAATTTTATTACTATAGATCTTGGAGGAGTTGTTGAAGTAGAAGTCATGGGTTTACTATAATTCTATATGGTCTTCCAATACTCTAGGAAAGCCCTTCCAGCAGGTTTAATAATTTTGGAATCCAAGAAGATAAAAAAGTAACGTAGTCATCTCTTTCTGTTTTTTTTTTTTTTTTTTTTTACTGGTAATCTGAATATTCTTAAGTTTCATCTCCTTTCTCTGTGTTCGAGGTTATCTATTGTGTTTAACAACCAGGTGTTTTGTTTTAATAAATATTTTGTTTGAGTTTCTTCCTCCTTTAATCTTCTCTTCATGCCATTGAGAGCATTCTGAATGTCAAATATTTTAGATTGATGTTATTGAAAAATTTCTTTAAAACCATCAGTTTATTTTAAGCAGTTCTGTTTCAAAGTTTCTAAGTTCTCCTGAAAACTGCCTATTTTCAGAGATAACTCCTGAGGTATTGTTGTCACCAGCTACATATCCTTCTTCAGAGAACAGTCAGTGAGGAAATGCTTAGAATTGTTCATTTTTCTTCCAGCCACTAAGTCTCCAAAAGATTCTGCCAGAAAAAAGTAGATGCAACCACAAAATCTGCTGTCAAGTAAACTTACATTCTTATAAAATAGTGTGTGAGATAAATTTTCCTTACAAATAACTATTTTTTCTGTTTATTTTGATTTTACTGCAGAGCTCTAAACAGTTGTTGCTTTTACATAGCCATCTAGGATCTGCCTCCATTTTCAGCACTTCTGAATGCACTTTGACTTTTTTTCCAAGGGAAGCGCATGAACCTGATAGAAAAAAAAACTGGCCATTAAAAAGTAACAAGAGCAATCAGGGTCGCAAAGTTTGTTGAAAGAATAAAGAAGATTACTAACCCTGGAAAATATTTTGAAGTACTAGTCTGAATGACAGACCTGTTTCTGCACAGTATGACCAGTGCCTAGGCATAGACATTGACTACATGGACTACATAGCCCTCCAAGAGAAATTCTCCACAAGGCAGCTCTTATGTACATCAATGTCTATAAGCAATAGTTTCCATTACTCTAGCAGTAAAGAAAAGAGATTGATTAAAGAGTCTCACAGATCACATTCCTCAGTTATATTTAAAGTACAGGGAATCCAAATATTCATCTGATCTTATATGTTCTAACATCAAGCAATCACATCCAAAAATAGCACCTAACTTTGCTGACATGTTATGATCTACTCTGATGAATAAAAAGACATAGCACCTGTATGAGTATCGGTTAGTCTGTAACTATGACACTACTTTGTTTGGTTCTTGCCTGTGCTACATGAGTGGCCTGTTCTCAGTGCAGCTGTATTTGTTTTGTACATATGTTATATCTAACAGCATTAAAATTAATGTTCAATTTTTGAAGTCATACTTAAAATATACTGTCTAATGGACTTCTTTAAGACACAGAAAGTGGATATTGCTGCATTACGAGTGGTTAAGACCATTAAGCTACCCAGGAGTTCCCTTGGATACCAGTGATCCAAAAACCGAGAAGCCTGATATACTATATAAACTAAGAAAGGAGTTATGGTATGGAATAGGCAGATTCTGAGGTACAATAATTCAAAGAAATACAGTGATTGGGATGACAGTGGTTAATGGGAAGGGTCCTTAACTGTACCACATCTCCCCATTACTAGAGTTATAAAGGTCCATTTGCAACGTCCTTTACTTTTTCATCTCATTACTAGATAGTATCCATGAATTTAACAGTAGCAGCACATCAGTATTAATAAGGGCAATTTTAAGGCCATAAGTGGTTTGATAGTAGGCCAATTAGTCCCCAGTAGTGAAAAGCAATGTGAAAATAAAAAAGGTGTTGCAGCACCATTCATGAGATGGAGATCTGGTAGGGATATGGAGGTATAAGCACACTAGTTATCTAGATTTTACTTTTTCTACATGTGATGAAGAGCATCATTCATGTTTGTTAGCTGGGTAGCCATTTTTAAATCATAAACACTTAAATACTATTTCAACACAAATATCTCATAGCAAAAGTGCTTAGAATAAATTATTTAATGACTTTTATCTGACCCACAACTTTAATGCACTTAGTTGCAAATAGATCCAGAAAATGGAGAAAAATAAAAAAGCAGAGGTCAACCACTCCAAACTTCAGACTTTTTTAAATGGCAGCATCCATTATTTCTAAACCAGTAGCCTATATTTTCAATTTTTCTTCTAAAAAAGGAATACTTCCAGGACATCTTAAGAATACATATGTCACACCTCTGTATGAGGTATCATCTCTCTCTCTCACTGGGTTACACCACTACAGGTGTATTGTTTACCTATATCTAATTACTAAGGTATTGGAGAAAATTATAAACACATTTATGAGTACATAAATCAGTAGACTATCAACAAATGCACAGAATAGCTTTCATAATGATTTCAGCACAATGTTTGCTATATGCACTATAATTTGTCTTTGTAATAATATGAGCAATGTACTACTGACAGGTGGAGGCTTTCATTGATATGACACATGCATTTGTATCAAAAGACCATGCCTATAATCCTGTTCCAAAGTTACATCTTAGGTAGACCATATCAAATATATATATGCATAGTTCTCTATCAGAAATTAGAAACATCACTTGTAGAAGTCCTCAGGGATTAGTTTTAGTTCTTGTCCATGTTTCACTGTTTCTACATTATATCAATTAAGACTTACTTACCCCACTTATTACTAAGTATGCAGATGGTTTTCTGGTGCTGAACTCAGGCATTACATCTAATAAAAGGGGCAACAAAACCTGCAATCATATTTTACCATCATTTCTCAATAGTACATCAGCTGTAATGACTTTTGTAACAACAATTACCTAGTGCAATTCACAAACAAATAAAACATCCACTAAACAATAGCATTTAAAAAGGGACTGTTCAGAAATACCTTGAAATACTGTTAGAGCACATAGTGTTGGTCTTGTTGGCTGTCTTACATTTACTGGTGATGATTCACCAGTGGTGGAATCACCAACCCAACGACCACAGAGATGTCCAGCTGCCTAAAATTATACAACTCCCTGAGAGATTTGCCTCATTGCCCTGCTCATCATTTTCATCCACATATTTATATTTGTATATGTTTTGTAGGTATGTTATACATAATAGCATTAAAATGAATGTTCAACTTTTAACGTCCCACTTAAAAGGTACTGTTTAACAGACTTCTTTAAGACACAGAAAGTGGATATTGCTGCATTACAATTGGTTAAGATCATTAAGCTACCCAGAAGTTCCCTTGGAAACCAATGATGCAAAAACAGTGAAGCCTGATATACTTGATAAACTAGGAAATGAGTTATAGTATGGAATAGGCAAAATCTGAGTTACAATGATTCAAAGAAACACAGTGATTGAGATGACAGTGGCTAATGGGAAGTGTCTTTAACTGTACCACACCTCCCCATTACTAGAGTTATAAAGGTCCAATTGTAACGTCCCTTACTTTTTCATCTTATTACTAGATGTTAACCAGGAATTTAACTTGTGTGTGTGTGTGTGTGTGTGTGTGTGTGTGTGTGTGTGTGTGTGTGTGTGTGTGTGTCCGCACTGTAAGAACATCGTAAATGAATGCGGGCTGTGTAATGGCAGTGTTCTCAGGTATCACAAGTTTTATCTTAGTACATAATCAAAACAGAATGTAAGAAATTTTAAAACATGCCTACATTTAATGAAATGGCAACTTTCTGAATCATGGATGGCCAGGAATTCTACAGCTGTCTGAAATTCAGTTCCAGTGGGCACTACATGACAGATAGGTGCTGTAAGTGGTGCTAGAATCACATTCCAGTATGTTCTGCATAACAGATATAGCATGAAATATTTGTATATCAGGAACTTACCTGACCCCAGGGTATTGAACAGAGGGATCTGGGCATTCATTCTCTGGATTCTACCATCTTCAAAATGTTGCTTATAACCTCTATCTCCAAATCACTAGGAATAGTGTTTATAGTCACCTCTCAACCTAAATGAGGAGCAACAATTTCTTTAAATAACTTACCCTCACTGTCCCTGTTGTTACCAGTATTGGAACTGTTTGACAGAGCTATTAAGGTAAACAGAAAGGATTGTGAGATGAGTAGCTATACATTCCATCTGACAAAACACATTTACCTATCTCTTGTATTTTGCCACGTCATTTTGCATGACACAGCTTCAGGTCTCCTGACCATAGCAGCTCAAATACTCTCATCAGTTTGCTTCTGAACCAATGATGAATTTTGTCAAGATTAAATTAAATGTGCTCATTTCTGCAAATGAGCAAATCATCAAGGAGTGATTTTTTTTCTGGCCCTCATTACTGATGGTGCAGTGTTTGCTTACTGCAATATCATCTGACAGTGAGTAAAGAGAAAAGGTCTGTTGTAAGTTAAACAGGTTTTGTTTTTTATTATTTTATTTGAGGCAGAGCAACTTTAAACCTACTATATCTTGAGAAGAAGGATGTGTGAGCAAAACTCCTCTGTGTTGAAGGTTGCATGGGGCACATCACAACTGGGGGAAGGCTTTCTGTATATGTTACTGATACTATTCATTTTATTGATTTCATCATAGCTTGCTACAACGGGTGTGACTTTTGATAGTTTACCAATTAGACAGTTTAGTTAAGGCTTACCATGTCTTAAAAATAGGTGAGTCGATTAGTTACTTTTCATCCAATCTAATGATATGAACTTTATTATAGATTCCTTGGTTACTAGACAATTGGTCTGCAGCATTACAAGATTAGCCAGTAACCCGAATTCAGAAGTTTCCACCAGCCTCATAGAGGACAATGTAAGACATATTGAGGAGAATTTGAGGATTTCAATCAAATTGTCTTGGTTTACCTTAAAAGTGGTAAGGGTGCTACCTTGCTTAACAATTTATCTTGACAGCTAAGATTTTTAGGACCACTAATCTTTTTAGTTAGGACCTCTGAGGTATCTTTTGTTGGCTGACATGTTTAGACAAATACATGCCACTAACTGATAACACAAAACAATGATCTATTCCAGTCTACAAATACACTAAATGCATGCCGTCACAGCTCTAGTGACAGAAAGTGGGCTAAAGATGCATTAGTGAGCCTGAAAAACTGTAAATACTCATAGTATAAAGGGCCACTCTGTATTTTATGGTATTTTGTTAGTTAAGTTAAAAATGTTATTTTCTGGGAAATATTGGACATTTGGGGGATATGACTTCATGTGTGAGTGAGTGCATGCATGTGTATATGTGTGTGTGTGTGTGTGTGTGTGTGTGTGTGTGTGTGTGTGTGTGTGTGTGTGTGTGTGTGTGTATGTGTAAGCATGCACGAGTATGTATGATAAGCCCTGATGCTTATTAAGACTGAATATGTGTAACAAAAAATGAAATTGATGACTTACATGGAATATGGCAAGACATGTTTTTTTTTTATTGTAATTTATATTCTTTTTTTCATTTTGTTTTATGGCAAATAATAATAGAAAATATATTCAACATTTTTAAATATTGTTGTAAGCAATGAGGTATACTTACTACTTCAATACAGTGCTACAAAACCGCTTTTCAGTCTTAAAGCCAACAAGGGGGTATCTCTCAACTGTCCAAATTTTCACAGACTGTCCAGATTCCTACCTCATATATTTGTTCTGCTTCTCATAATATCTGTTGTTTTATTGCAAATATTTCAGGATTGAAGTCACTAAATAAGGACAAACTTTGAGTTTCTGACTTCATATTCTTCAGAAAATGCATGTTAACACATGTTAACACAACCCATGTTATTCTAGCAATTTTCTAAGTTTCTAAGAGCACTATTTAAATATATCCCTATTTTGGGGCATTTATCTTCCTATTAATTTTGGTTTTCTTCAGATTTATTTCAGTAAAAGATTGAGAGGTATGGGGCAACTGAAATTTGGTGCTATGTTGATTTTCATCAGTATTACTATTAAACTTTTTTTTTCTATTTTTTGCTAACTTACCTTAGAAATCCCAAAAGTTCTGCTTGATTTGTTTACAAAATACCAATTAGTTGCAGACTAGTAATTGGTCACAGTGTTGCAAAAAAATGGTTATTCTACCTGGCTTGCTTATGTAATGACCATTAAAGCTGTCTTTGAACCAGGCCATTTGGTTACAGTGGAGTCTATCTCCTGCTTTCATGTTCATCTTCTCATTCAGGTGCTCCAGGTAATGTTCTTGTGACAGATGGTTCTGCAGCTACTTGTCTATGTCTTAATGGGGATCTTTTCTGAAGTAGCATGTATGCTACATATTCTGGTAATTATTTGAGGACTATCAAGGATTTTATGATTGTTTATTGGAGCGTTGCTTCTTATTTCTATATTCAGCTTTATCTGCTACAAGTACTATTTTTATTAATATACTATCATAGCTATTTGCCAGTGTTTTAATATTATGACAACATTTGCCACATTCTTAATCTAAGCACACCTTTTACTAAATTTGGCAGCCATCTGGAGAATTTAATGAATTTCAATCAGTTTAAATGCATTTTTGGATCTCTCCCACATTCCACCTTAATTTGAGTTGGCACTTTGTTTTGGTTCCTGATTTTTTCTAGTTCTATAAAGACCCTGCTTGGAACTCATAATTCTGCCTTGTTAAAAACAAAGAAATATTATGGAGCATTGCTTGCCTAAGAGAAAAAGTTAGAAACATTGATAACATGGTTTTGTATTTTCTCCTTACTTTTATCATAAGTTGTCTAATGAATGCAGAGTTTGCATGAACGAAAACTATATGTGAGATCATGAGAAACAGCTCAAGATATAAGAACATAATGCAATTCAATAGTCTTAGCAGCTATGATTGCAACATTATTCTGTCAGTTTAAGAATATAATTTATGATTGAAAATAATATTCCATAAGGTGCCCTTTTCATGTACTTAAGTCTGTTGGTAGGATTCACGAAGGCTTACATGGAGTTTAAGAGTGTAAGCCTCCGTGTAAGCCTCCCGATCCAGGAACAGCCCAAACCTCCGTGTAAGAGACAGCTAAAATGTCTCTTACACGGACTGGGCGTGGAAATGCTCAATACCTCATTTGCAGCTCAAAGATATGCAAATGAGGTATTTGAGCGATCCAGGAAGCCCAAAGCAGTCCGTGTAATGGACGTTTTAGCTGCAGAAATGTACTCAGCTGACAACTGAGTACATTTCTGCAAAATTGACAATGGAGCTATATCAGCTCCAAATAAAGGGTGCATATGTGTCATCTAGCATGCCAATGGCCAAATATGTGGCCATTGGCATTAAAACTTGATGCAAAATTATTTAAAATAACTTTTTTTTTTCAGGGGATTTTGATGTTTAACTGCAGCGCACACCCGCGCAAACGGGGTGAGCTGCCTAAAAGTGAAAACCGAAGCTTATAAGCCCACAATTGTGGGTGTTATGTATTACATGGAATGACAATGCAGAGACTAGTAGACCAAAAACAATATGGCCACCGTGTAGTGGTTGCCAAGGGGGGGAAGCTCAGTGTAAGAGATGTAACTAAGCATTACTAGGCAATCCTATGTCAATGAGGGTTACAATACTGAATCACACTGCCACATAGGTAATGAGCACTTTCCGAGTAGTGTAAGAGTTACAGAAGGGGGAGGAATAGAGTAAGAGGTAGGTGACATCACGGAGGGGAATGATAGAAATAAATGTATCACATTGGAGGGCAGTGTAACGTGACAGATGTCAGACAGACATCAGGGAGAGAGGTGTGTCCCAACAGAACACTAGGAAAGTCAAGAAATAGAGGGTGCACACTATCCCTACACTCAAACTTTCTTGATATATGTGCATGCGCGCGTGTGCGCGTGTAAGGCAGGTTCAACATGTGGGAACGTGTTGCAAACCATTTACAATGGTTTGCACGGGCGTGCACATGTGTAAGGCAATGTGCGCACGTTTTACCATGAATCAGCCAAGTCCACACCGTGTAAGGATGTGTGCGTGCGTTTAAGCAACTGTGAGCGTGCTTAAGCTGGTGTGCACATTGCTCCCCCTGAGGAAACAGAGAGGAAAAAGGAAACAACCAGAATACAAGGAAGCTGCCAGAGGATACTGCTGGAGTTAATTGGTGATAACAATTGGAAGCAGGCAATTACACAGGCAGACTAGAAGCCCAACCCAGCACTTAAAACACTGCAAACAGCAGTGCAGGGTGTTTCTCTCAAGAGATACTGCAAGAAAGGAGTAAGCTATCAGAATTGAAAACTGAAAAAGCTGAACTCAGAGCAGAAATGCTAGGGGCTGCCATAGCTGTTATAATCAGGCATAGGCGAATTGCTGAGGGTGGTGACAATGCAGATGCTGACAGACAACCCAGAGTGAGGAGAAGGAGAAGAGTATACAGGCCCAGGGTCACCTACCATGGGTTACATGAGCTGGAGATAGTAGAGCGCTACAGAGTGGACAGAGACCTTCTGCAGCAAATTGTTGAGCTGTGCAGGCCACGTCTCACACACAGAACCAACAGAGGGGAACCCATCCCAGTGAAAACCAAGGTATGTGTTGGCGTAAGAATACTAGCAACAGGTACCTTCCAGAGACCAACTGGTGATATGATGGGGATATCACAGGCATCAGCCTCCAGGGTACTGCACCAGTTCCTGGATGCCATGTCAGCACATGTCGGTGATCATGTATATTTCCCCAATGCCCGTGAGGTATTGGCCAGCAATATGCGTCTCTTCCAGCAAATAGCGGGATACCCTGAGGTACTGGGTGCAATAGACTGCACGCACATACGCATCAAAGCACCAGCCGGTGAGTGGGGTAGAGCCTATATTAACCACAAGGGATTCCCCTCCATCAACTTCCAGGTCGTGTGTGATGCCCAGGGCATAATAATGAATGTGTGTGCTGGCTGCCCTGGGAGCTACCACAATTCCCACATCTGGCATCTGACGCAGCTGTACCAATCATTTGCCAGTGGGGACTTTCCACACGGACACCTAGTGGGGGATGCAGGTTATGCACTTGAGCCGTGGCTGATGACACCCATCAGAAATGCACACACACTTGAACAGGAACGCCATAATGAGGCACACGCACAAACATGTAATGTCATAGAGTGTGTGTTTGGGCTGCTCAAGTCATGGTTCCGGTGTCTGGGCACATCTGGTGGAGCCTTGCAGTACACACCAACCACATGTACCCAAATGATCATGATATGTGCTATGCTACATAATATGATCCTGCGGAAACAGCTGCAGCAGGACCAGCATAGGGCTGGGTCAAACATACCCCCATCATTGCCAAGGCCACCACAGGCAGAGGGTGACTCAGAGGAGGAACAACCTGACCTTGCCCCAGTAGGCAGAAGAAGGCATGCCCAGTATGCCCTGGCCTTGGCAAAGAGGCTACGCATAGCACATACACTGGCTCAATAGGAACACTGGGACTGATACCCCCTCCGACACACTCATATAGTAACAGGGACGCCTAACATGACACAACCTGCTTCCAAACATGTACAGAGAGTGTAGTATGTGCATCTGACAGAGGCAGTCCTGCAGCACCACCTGAGGCATGAATGCCATGTGTTAAGTAATGTAACACCATGTACCATATGCACACCTGAGGACCCTGACTAACATCCACCCTCACCAATCATAAACCACAAAAACACAAACCCACCTTCATAGGTACCACAAGGGATAGGAACCTAGATGTAATGCTACCCAATGCCAGAAGTATAAACAGCAAGATGCGTGCAGTGTAAACGCACACAGTATAGAGAATGTAGATATCAGTGCTGTAATAGAAAACTGGGTCAAAGCCCACATCAGCACCCTAACACTACCAGGTCACACCTCATACAGTGATGTACAGCTGCAAAAACATGGAACAAGCTACAAAACGAGGGTGACTAGCAATAAATGTCATGGATAACAACACCCCCATGTTGGTACCACAACAAGAAGCAGCATGGATTAGCCATGGTCAAATACCAATGGCTAAAACTGACTACTACTATATAGCTTGCTGCAGACCACTGTCCTAATAGCAGGAACTGCACCAGGCCTATGTTGGAATACAGGAAGATATCAAGCCCCCCAAACCACATTATATTGCTTGACTGAAAATACCTACACATACACCATAGTTTCATAGTTTCATAGTTTACTACTAGGCTATCTGCCCTAGTGCATTTATAAGCCTAGCCATAGTGATGTGGCTATTGCCACCCCTTATAGTGGTAATAAGTGTACAGAATAGATTCCGAATATTGTGCCTCTGACTTAGTAGTGACACATTATGACCCCCTTACTTAATCAAATAACTTGACTGTGCCTCTGTCTAGTAGTGACACAGGGAGGACCCCTGGGGTAAACCTACGATCTCACATCCACTTGTCCAGGTTTCTCTTGAAGAGAGTCAGTGAGGGACTCTGTCTAACATGAACTGGGATTCTTTGCTAGAGTGTGAGAAGCCTCTGAGTTATGACTCTGTCCCTCCAGCATGTCCTATACATGTATGTGCTGAGGTTCAAATCTTTAGCTCTCATGGTTGTGGTGGATTTGGATTGCTTGCAGTGGAGCATGTCCACCAAATCCTGATTGGACATGGTCTTGTATGTCAGGCATAGGTCACCTGTAAGTAGGCGGTATGCTACTGAATAAAGCTGGATTTCCTTTAGTCTGGAAGCATATGGCATGTGTTGTAGACCCTTGATCCTCTTGGTAAGGTACTTTTGGTGTCTCTCCAGCTGTTGCAAGTGCTGGGTGAGGTACATACCAAATGGGGCTTTGTATTCAATCATGGGCCTGATAAGGGAGAAGTATAGGGGTAAAATGACCTCCTTTGATCTGGATGGAAAACCCTTCATGATAAGGTGGGCAAGATAGAAAGTCTTTCTAACCACTTTGGCAACATGGGTGTCAAATGAGAGGTCACTATCTACAAGGGTCCCCAGGTGTCTGATTTGTTTTCTGTGATCAGTGGGTTGCTGTCTGTGTATTGATTTGTGGGTACTTTGTTCCTCCCAAAGGGGATGACTACACATCAGTTGCATTCAGTTTCAGGCCATGATTCCGGCACCAGCTATCTGTTTTTGTGAGGGCATTCTGTAGGATGTGTGTGCCGGCTGATGTATTCACTATGGTGCCTAGGTTGCAGTCATCTGCAAACTTTGTCAGCCACAACCCTCCTATGTTTGCTTTCACATCTGAAAAGTAAATGCCAAATAAGAGGGGTCCCAGGACAGATCCTTGTGGGACACCACTTGTGATTTGCTTTGAATCTGACAAGGCACCTGCAATGTCGACTTTATGGGTTCTGCTTCTTAGCCATTTTGCAACCTATCCTGTGACATATGGTTTTATATTTCAGCTGTTGAGCTTGTCTATGATGCCTGAGTGGGGGTATTGTGTCAAAGGCCTTAGCCAAGTGCAGTTAGGCTGTGTGGACCGCTTAGCCCTCATCAATGGCCCTACTGACAGTTTCAAAATAGTCAACTAGGTGCAAAAGGCAGGATCTGCCCTGTACAAAGCTGAAATGGGTGGGATCAAGGGTCTGTAGGTCACCAATGTCTCTGTTTAAGAGCTCCATAATGACACTTTCCATAGCTTTGCAGACAAGGCTGGTTAAGCTTGTGTGGTGGTAGTTCCCTGGGTCTGTGGAGGCATCTCCTTTGTGGAGTGGGACCACTGTTGCTGTACGCCAGTGTTCAGGTACATATCCTGTAGCAAGGCTAAGGTTAAATAGCATTTGTATATACGGGTTTAGCTCCTTCTGGAGTTCACGTAGCACGCAACTGGGGATACCATCAGGTCCCATTGATGCTGTGTTCTTGTCTTTGCTGAGTGCGGCTCTCACATGGACATCTGAGATGACAGTGAGGTTACATTCAGCTGTGATAACTATCTTCTTTTGGGGGTGAGGGTGGGGGAAAATTGCACTGAACCTGTCTGCCAGAATGTTGCCAATATCTGTCAGGTCACAGAAATTTATGTTGTTGTGTACCAACTCTGAGCATATCTGAGGGTTCCCACCCAGGTTTCTGACATAACTGAAGAAGGCATTGTGGTTATCTTTATTGTCTTTGGTGATTTTTGTCTCAAAGTTGACCTTGGATGTCTTTATGAGAGAATGTAGCTTTTTACTAGTGCTGATCACAGCTGCCTTCCCTTTAGGAGATGTAGCTCTGTCTTGCATTAGTATCCTTCATTTGTTATACAGTTTGTTTGTGGCTGGGGTCCACCAGACAGGCCACTTTCCCTTGGTGGAGAGGGTCTTGGTTTTATTTGTGATTGCATGGTCCATGCTTTCTTGGAGATGTCCATAGAAAGCGTCTGTGAAGGAGTCACCATTGTGTGTTGTGGTTTCCACTGGCCCAGTGGGCTTAAAGGATACCATCTCAGTCTGAAGAAGTGTGAAGTCAGCTTTTGAGACGTTTGTCACTATACTCTTTGTATTATACTAGCACCAACACATTTGTAGACAATTTCCCAGAATCCATCAAACAAAATGGACATGCAAAATGTAACACTTCCACAAGAGGGGTAAGCATACTGGATGTGATAATCAGAAATATGTGTACTGGATGTCAAGATGAGAAGTGGATCCCTCACTGGTAAGACCAGACCATAGAGTAATCACACTGCAAGTTACACATCACGACCCCAGTCCCTGGCCAGAATACCACAGTGAAACACATGTATAAAGCATAGCTTGCACCCCTACAAACCAATGTGGAATCCATGAAAGGCCCTGTGCAAGTCCAGAATATGGGACACACTGCAGAACATGTTATACAGGCATACCATGAACACAGCCAAGAGTGCTTGGAGTCTGCAATCACAAATAACAACAAGACACAATGCCATACACCCAGGCATCTGGCATGCTGGACTCCAGCAATTACTAAACCATTGAAGAGAATGAGGAAGCTACCGCATGATAGATCAAACATAAAAAGTAAAGTAATCAGTGATCACTAGTATGGCAATAAAATGTGTCCACACATACAATCCACTAAGGCCAGGCAAAACAAGTAGAATCTGTGAATCCAGTGGCAATGTGACACCTGTCCCAAGTACACACACAACAACAACTCACCCCAATAAATACAAATATATGTGATAGACGCAACCAGGTAGCCAAACCGGAGCCTGAGCATCCCCAAATCAGTACTGTCAAAACTAGTCAGGAGGACAAGGTAACCACATACACCACAAACCCAGTCCCACATAGACCTACAATGACTGTAAACCAAACACATAAACACAAAAACATTCCCAGAGGCCCTAATTACAAGCACACAACACCAACACAAGCCTCCAAAGCAGACACCCAATAAAACAACCTCCAGACATAGCACATGTAACACATAGTACACAAAGCTGGTGTGCCAAACAGTCACAGGACAGAAGGAGAAACAACATGCCTGATACAGTTGTAATAGGTGACTCCATAGTGAGACATGCTGCTGTTCCAGGGATGGCTTGCACCTGTTACCCATGAGCGTCTGGATATTGCCTAAGGCTTTTGCAACCTACAGAGATCCTTTTGTAGGCAAGGCCGAAAAGACTAACCCACCACCATAGAAAACAAAACTGCAAAGAAACAGAAGGGTAATGCTGATCAATGCCAGATGTGTAAACCTCAATATGCATGCTCCTGAGGCCCTCCCCAGTATGGAGAACATTGATGTCTGTCCAGTGATAGAAACCTGCTGCAAGCCTCGTAACAGCACACCAGCACTACCAGGTAATACCACATATCATGTGTTATGGCCACAAAACCTGGAACAAAACATAAAAGGAGGGTGAATATCCATATTCAGCACAGACACCTATACGTCCAGTTAACTGACAATGCTTATGTCATTGCAGTCCACCCATGTGCAACTAACCGTATGCAAGACTGCTGTACAGTCTGTAGCATGCTACAGACCACACTCTCACACACAGAAACCCCACCCCACTGTCCTGAAGACAGTGGACAGTATGAATGTACCACAAATACAAAACAAGGTGCACACAAATTACCACATAGGTGGTAAACCATTATGTGTGGAAGGAGTAATCAGGGACCTAGTGACACAAGTGGACAGTAACCTGTTATGTGACAGTCACATCGCCAATTCGGCTAGGAAGACTGTCTATATTGGACACTGTATCATGAAAGGATTCACATCTACGTCAACAAAGGTCATTGTGCCCCTATACTGTTCCCTTATCAGACCATATTGTAGTACAATGCCTCATTTGGGATGTACATTACCTGGCATCTGCAGCAGTTAGAAAGACCTCAAAGGTACCTCACCAAGAGTCAGAAAGGGTCTCAAATATATGTCATATGCTACCTGGCTGTAGACACCACAGCTGAATGCAGTCACATACTGCCTACACAGAGGCATTGTATGTCTGTTGTACAAGTCCATGTCCAACACAGAAGTAATGGACATGCTCCACCCCAGAAAACTCAAAGCCGTCGGAGCTGTGTGAGTCAGAGATGTCAACCTCAACACATAATCAAATAGGATGTGCTGGAGGGACAGATACCTAACCCTGAGTCTCTCCACACCCTGGAACAGAATACCACTACGTGTTAGGCAGAGCCCCTCACTGACACTCTTCAACAGGAAGTTGGCAAAATGGATGGATAATTGTAGATGTACACTGGGGGTCTTTACTGTGTCATGTCCAGACAGAGGCACAGCTAAGTAAATCATAAATGGCCATAATATTCACATAGCAAGGGGTGGCAAAAGCCACACACACTGTAGCTAGGCTTACAAATGCCCTAGGGTGGATAGCCTAGTATGAACCTATGAACCTATTATGATACAAATTGTACAGGACACTAAGGATAACCCCAAGGCTGCTGCAACTGATGGTAGGAAGCGTGTTGTGAATTCCCAGATATGCTCTGGATCACACAAATATTACAAACAACATAGCAAACATACACACGTATTGCCAACAGACATCCTGACAGGTGCAGTGCAAACCCCCCCCCCCACCATAATGCAAAATATCTTTCCCAGCAGACTGCTGTCTCCCTGAAATTATGTCAGCCTTACCACAGGATATGTACCCAAAGAGCAGTGTATAACAACAGTGGTCGTTCTCAAGAAAGGTGTCGCCTGAATGGATACTAAAAACAACCACCACAGAATCCTGAGAAGCTTGGTCTGCACAGCTATGGAAAGGATCAGCATGTACCGCAGACATAAAGATATTGGGGATCTATTGACACCCGACCCTACCCAGTGTGGGTTTATTAAGTGCAGACCCTGCCCCTAAACATGTGTGACTCAGTTGAAACAGTAATTGAGGTCACTGATGAGGGCAATGTGGTCCACACAGTGTAGCTGGACCTTGCAAAGCCTTCCATACAATACCCTACGTGTTCAATATAGATATGCTCACCAGCTTATATATACACCCCTATGTCACTAGAGGGGTTGCAAACCAGACCAATGACAGAACTGACATGGTCAGAAATACTGCAGCCATGTCAGACTACAAACCACATATAACAGGTATCCCACAAAGCTTGGTCCTGGGACCTTCCCCGTCTGGTATATATGCCCCATAGGTACAGGCCAACATAGGTACTGAACATGTTTGCAGAGGACTACAAACCACCCAACATATCTGACACTCCAGCTGACACAAGCATCCCACAAAAGGGCCACATAGAAACAGACAACTGGTGCCATAGCCATGTCAGCATGTTAAATGGAGAAAACTGTATAGTCAACCTCTGTGGATATACAGTAAGTGACCACCAATTACCACACAGGTGTTAACCCATTACATACTTAACAAGTAATGACAGACCTGGGTACACAAGGTGATAGATATCCTGCATTAGACAAACATGTGGCTGTAGTGTCAACAGAAACAATCCATATACCAACCTAATCATGAAGGTTATGACATCTAGATAAGGGGAGGTCATTGTGGTTCTGCAGTTATCCTTCATCAGCATTACAATTGACTACCAACAGCCCCTGTGGGGTGTACCTCAGCAGACACCTCCATCAACTGTAAAGTCCACAACAGTACCTCACCAGGAGTATCAAAGAGCTTGAATAGATGTAATGTGTTGCCTGATTAAACAGAGTGCAACTCCACACACTGCCATGCTGGCCACCCAGACGCAAGCTGTGCCTGATGTAGAAAGCCATGTCCAAGCTGGAATCAATGAACATGCTGCACCTTGTACAATCTGAATGGCAGTGAGCTATGCACAAGAGGGACCTGAACCCCAGCACTGACATACATAGGACAAGCTGTACTGCATTATCCATAACACAGAAGCCACCCCCATGCATGAGTAAACTACCAGTACAGGTTATCCATAGAGTCACTCGTTGATTCTCCTCAACAGGAATCTTAATGAGTGGATGGGAGATGGTAGGTTTACCCTGGGTATCACTGTTATGTCACGGGTAGACAGAGACACAGTATACTAAACAAGACATATGTCATGGCAAACTACACTTACAATGTGTCGAAGGACAAACACACTCTCTGACTAGCATTAGAAATGGCCTAGGGCACATCGGTAGTGTTTGCCAATGTACGCCTATGTTGTGGAATACACTACTGATGTTGGACGAGGCTGTTGTAAGTAGTTAATATCTGAACATAATGCAACATGGTCAGATAGGTTCATAGGTTCATAGGTTTATACTAGGCTATCTGCCCTAAGGCATTTATAAGCCTAGCCCAGAGTTTTGTGGCTTATGCCACCCCTTATATGGAAACAATACTGTTCCCATTAGTTTGTTGTGCCTCTGTCCAGCAGTGACACAGAGACAATTCCTGGGGTAAACCTACGATCTCCCATCCACAGGTCAAGATTCCTCTTGAACAGAGCCAGCGAGGTGCTCTGCCTCACATGGACCGGGATTCTATTCCACAGCATAGGGAGTCTCTGAGTGATAAATCTATCCCTCCAGCATGTCCTATTTATATCCCTGCTAAGGTTTAAGTCACTTGCCATAGTGGCTCTGGTGGATTTGGAGTTTTTGAGGTGGAGCATGTCCATTAATTCCGGTTGGACATGGCCTTGTATGTCAGGCACATGTCACCTCTGAGCAGACGGTATGTGACTGAATAGAGCTGGAGTTTCTTCAATCTGGCAGCATATGACAGATGTTGGAGTCCCTTTATCCTTTTGGTGAGGGACTTTTGGGGTCTCTCCAATTGCTGCAGATGTCGGGTGAGATACATCCCGAATGGGGCATTGTACCCGATCATTGATCTGATAAGTGAAGAGTACAGGGGAACAATGACCTCACTAGATCTGGAAATGAATCCCTTCATGATCAGGTGGGCAATGTAGAAGGTCTTTCTAACCACTTTAGCAATGTGAGTGTCAAAAGAAAGGCCACTGTCAACCTGGGTCCCCAGGTCCCTGATAACCTCTTCTGTGCTTAGAGGATTGCCACCTATATGGTAGCTTGGGGTTACCTTGCTTTTCCCGAAGGGTATGACTATACATTTTTTGGTATTTAACTTCAGGCCATGGCTCTGGCACCAGCTATCAGTTTCCGTGAATCCCTTCTGAAGGATATCTGTGTCTGATGCACTTTCCACTATGGTGCCCAGTTTGCAGTCATCTGCAAACTTTGTCAGCCAAAGTCCTCCCATGTTGGCCTGTACTTCTGAGAAGTAGATGCCGAACAATAGGGGGCCAAGGACCGATCCCTGTGGGGCACCACTTGTGACCGGCTTGGAGTCTGACATAGCTCCAGCAACTCTAACCCTGTGAGTCCTGTCCTTAAGCCAGTTTGCAACCCATCTTGTGACATATGGGTTTACATTTAAGTTGATAAGTTTTTCTACAATACCCGAGTGGGGTATTGTGTCGAAAGCCTTTGCAAGGTCAAGGTAGGCTGTATGGACTGCCTTTTCCTCATCAATGGCCTTAGTGACTGTTTTGAAGAAGTTGACCAAGTTCAAAAGGCATGATCTGCCCTTGACAAAGCCAAACTGGGATGGGTCCAATGTCTGCATATCCCCTATATCTTTGTTTATGAGCTCCATTATGATCCTCTCCATAGCTTTGCAGACTAGACTTGTTAAGCTTATGGGGCAGTAATTACCAGGGTCCGTAGAGGCACCGCCTTTGTGCAGATGTGCACAACTGGACCCTAACCAGGCTGTTGTGCTCACTATGGAAATGTAAAGCAGTGATAGGACTAAAGCCCAGGATACTGTCCACCACAGTGAAAGTACTGAACCACTACACTATACAGTACTACAGTGTTAGGTCAGTATGAACAGATGTTGACAATTGTATGCAAAATATCCCATGCAAAACCTGCAGGCACAGTATAATCCCTGTTGTGTTCACACAAAAAGCATTTGGACAGTAACTACACAACATGACACAGAACACACAACCATAAACAGGAGATATTTGTTGAAGTTCACACTCATCCACAAATGTGATGAGCTGCAGAGTTTAACATATGGAAAGCTCACACTGGGCATGCTCACACACTTTGATAAATGAGACATCTTTCACACAACATGCCATGGGAAGGCTGAACTGGGCATGCTCACACACTTAGTCCAAATATCAGTTTAGCATTTTGTCACATATATCTGGTATATGTACGTGTTATTCCAGTAACCAACAACATTATAGCAATCTGACCAGTGCTCACACTTAAATGACTACAGAGACATACATGATATAGTGGATTTCCCCCATATGCAAACATCGTCCACAGATACACAAGTTGTTCATACAAACAGGAAATGTTATGGCAATAAAGACCTGCAAACACTGCTATCAGCACCAAATAATGTGCATCTGACAGTTAAACATATGGGTGTAGAGGTCAACACTAGGCTGTTTGCCCTAGGGAATGACAGCTTATCCAGAGTGTGTGTGTGTGGGTGATTGTGGTTGGTCTGTGTGCAAGTCTGTGTGAGGGGAAATGTCCCTTTTAGCAACTGGGAAAACACACCACAGGATGCTCATTCCCCTTTCTAAACACTGATGATGTCAGCACCCTATAAGTATATCAGGAGAAAATAAATCTCCCAGTAATCTGAATAGCGTGCTCTGCTAATGCATCTGTCTCTAGTGTCATAACATAGTTAGGTAGGGGTTTGAATCCAACAAGTGGCAAGTGTGTGTGTATGAAAAGAACATCCCTTTTGGCAACTGTGAAAACACACCACAGGATGCCCATTCCCCTTTCTAAACACTGATGATGTCAGCACCCTATAAGTATATCAGGAGAAAAGAAATCTCCCAGTAATCCGAATTGCGCGCTCCGCTAATGTGTCCGTCTCTAGTGTCATAACATAGTGAGGTAGGGGTTTGAATGTGGCAAGTGTGTGTGAAGGGGGTTAGTGTGTGTGTATGACAAGAACATCCCTTTTGGCAACTGTGAAAACACACCTCAGGATGCCCATTCCCCTTTCTAAACACTGATGATGTCAGCACCCTATAAGTATATCAGGAGAAAAGAAACCTCTTAGTAATGTGAATAGCATGCTCTGCTAATGTGTCCGTCTCTAGTGTCATAGCATAGTTAGGTAGGGGGTTTGAATCCAGTAAGTGTGTGTGATAGGGGGTTAGTAAGTATGTATGAAAGGAACGTCCCTTTTGGCAACTGTGAAAACACACCACAGGATGCCCATTCCCCTTTCTAAACACTGATGATGTCAGCACCCTATAAGTATATCAGGAGAAACAAAATCTCCCAGTAAGGCGAATAGCGTGCTTCGCTAATGCGTCCATCTCTAGTGTCATAACATAGTTAGATAGGGGTTTGAATCCAGCAAGTGTGTGTGAATGGGGGTTTGTAAGTATGTCTGAAAAGAGCATCCCTTTTGGCACCTGTGAAAACACACCACAGGATGCACATTCGACTTTCTAAACACCGATGATGTCAGCACCCTATAAGTATATCAGGAGAAAACAAATCTCCCAGTAATCCGAATAGCGCACTCTGCTAATGCATCCATCTCTAGTGTTATAACATAGTTAGGTAAGGGTTTGAATCCAGCAAGTGTGTGTGTGAAGGGGGGCTAGTGTGTATGAAAGAAACATCCCTTTTGGCAACTGGGAAAACACACTACAGGATGCACATACCCCTTTCTAAACAATATCACAATTATTTATGGCTTTTGATTCCAGACATGTCACGTGTGTTTTGCTCACACAGAATGCCTATGTGTGCGGGTTGTTTCTCACAATAATGCATGACATTGATTAAACCAGTTATGGCAATGCACACATGATGTATGTGTGTGCCAAATACACATATGTACCTGTGACCTTCAATAGTTACCATGTGTGATGCCTGCCACATGTGAATACGTGGTATTTGCACTGGGTAACATTATGACTGTGGTCTTCTGTGCAGGTGCTGCATGTGGGATGTGTATATACAGTGTGAGATGTAGATGCTATCAACCTAGTAGTGAGGGATACACACCTGGTCTTGGGCATATAGTCTACATGTTGTTGATGAACAGGTGCTGCATGTTTTCACCTGTTGTGGGAGTGGTAAGAAGTTGTTCCATAGCAATGCAGTGACCGCATGCTAAGAACCTTTCAGCTAGGGTGTTGTAGCTACAGTAATTCATTAGCATTCAGTAATATGTCAGCATTCCTGGTGAGGGTATGATGCCAACCAAGGTCAGGGTTCTATCAGCCTGTGCCACTTGCTCAGTGAGCCCTTCCATGTTCCCTATCATGTATTCCAGTGAGGGACATCACACATCAGCTGTAGTGGCATGGACAATGACTGAGTCATATGTGTCCATGCATCTGACTGACCTGTAGGCTTGTGTTATGTGGTGGACCATAGTGCCCCATAAGCATATCACTGTGACCTTCACCTTGTCCAGCCTGGTGAGCATGACCTCACTGTACCGGGCAATAAAAGTACCTAACACAACTGCAGCAGTAGTGTTGTATAGCTGTACAGACTGTGCTTGTTTGGCACACAGGATTTGTGTGCTATGTGTTATGCGTGCTGTGTTCAGGCCTAATGTATGCCTGTGTGCCAGCTGCAGAGGTGTCTGCCACTCAGGCAGGATGCCATTCTTAGGCTCCACGAATGGCCCGGTGTGTTCCCGTGCTTGGTTTGCTGTCAGTGTAGGTCTACATCAGACTGGTATTGCAGTCACTGTAGTATTTCATGCCACCTGACAGGTTATGCCAGTACTGGGTTCAGAGTGCTTAGTCCACAGTTTGGCTATGTGTTTCCATCTCATACATGTGTTGTACATCCATGGGTAGGGGTTAGAGTTGACTGTGTACATGTGGCAACTGTGACATTACTACATGACTCACATATTCCACAACTGTACCATAGAGGTGACTGACAACTGACCTTTGCACATGCTACCATAGTATTGAGATTGCATTGGTGATTAACAGCACATAGGGCCAATGGTGAACAAGATACATAGGTTCATAGGTTCATCCTAGGCTATCTGCCCTAGGGCATTTATAAACCTAGCCAGAATGTGTGTGGCTTTCACCATGCATTGTAAATCTATCTTGCTATGCCCTTTTCCAAGGTTAGTATACTGTGCCTCTGTCTAACAGTGACACATAAGTGATACCCAGGGTAAACCTACAATGTCCCATCCAGTCATTAATATTCCTCTTGAAGACAGTCACTGAGTGACTCTGCCTAGCCTGTATTGGGATAATATTCCAGAGTGAAGGGAGCCTCTGAGTTATGAATGTGTCCCTCCAGCATGTCCTATGTATATCACTCCTGAGGTTCACGTCTTTCCAGCGTGTAGCTTGATGGGATTTGGATATTCTGAGGTGCAGCATGACCATTAAGTCAGGGTTTGACATGGCTTTATATGTCAGGCACAGATTGCCTATGAAAAGGCAGTATGCCACTGAGTAGAGCTGCTGTTTCTTTAACCAGTCAGTATGTGGCATCTGTTTGAGCCCTTTGATCCTCTTGTTGAGGTACTTTTGTGGTCTTTCCAGTTGCTGCAGGTGTCTGGTAAGGTGCATGCCGACAGGGGCATTGTAGTCAATTATGGGCATGATGAGGGATGAGTAAAGAGGCACAATGTCCTCCCTTGATCTACATGTGAATCCCTTCATGATGAGGTGGCCTATATAAAATGTTTTTCTAACCACTTTGGCCATGTGGTTGTCAAATGAGAGAATGCTATCAACTTGTGTACCCCAAGGTCCATAATTCCTTCATCTGTACTTAATGGATTAACACATATGTGGTACTTTGTGGTCACTTTGTTTTTGACAAAGGGGATGACTATACACTTTTTGGCATTCAGCTTGAGGCCATGGCTGTGGCACAAGTCATCTGTTTCTAAGAGGCCCTTTTGGAGGATGCGTGTGTTGGCTGGAGAGTTGATTATGGCGTCCAGTTTGCAGTCATCTGCGACTTGCTCAGCCACAGTCCTTCCATGTTGGCCTGTACCTCTGATAAATATATACTGAGCAAGACAGATCCCAGGGCTGAGCCTTGTGGGACACCACTTGTAACTGGTTTTGAGGCTGACATGGCTCCAGCAATTCTAACCATGTGTGTTCTGCCCTTGAGCCACTGTGCAATATCTGTAGTGACATAGGGGTTAATATGTATACTGGTGAGCTTCCCTAGAATGCACAAGTGGGGTATTGTATCAAAGGCTTATGCAAGGTCCAGGTAGGCTGTGTAGACCACCTTCCCCTTGACAGTGGCCTTGGTGACTGTTTCAAAGGAATCAAACAGGTTTGAGAGGCAGGATCTGCCATTAACAAAGCCAAACTGTGTATGATGCAGTGTCTGTAGGTCCCCAATATCTATATTTATGAGGTTCATGATGATCCTTGCCATAGCTTTGCAGACCAAGTTATTCAGACTTATGGGGCGATAGTGTCCAGGATCCGTTAAGGCACCACCTACATGTAGAGGGACCACTGTTGCTGTATGCCACTCTTTGGCCACATATCATGTAGTAAGGCTGGGATTGAACAGTAGTGTTATGTCTGGGTGTAGCTCTTCTTGGAGTTCATGTAGGACATAGCCTGGGACACTGTCTGGTCCCATTGATGCAGTGTTTATTGCTATGGAGAGGGCAGCTCTTACCTGAGCATCTGAGATGTCAGGGGGGGGCAGCACTCTGCTGGGAGAAATATTTGCCCCTTTGGTGTGGAGGGGGGGATAAGTTAGCAGTGAACCTGTCCACTCGGATGTTGGCAATGTCTGTGTGTTTGGTATTTCTTTTGACATCTTGGAGTACCTCTGAGCATATCTGGGAATTACCACCCAGGTTCCTAACATAACTAAAGAAAGCCTTGTGATTATCCTCAGTGTCTTGTGGAATCTTCTCTCAAAGATGGCCTTAGACAATCTTATGAGTGCCTGTAGTTTTCTTCTAATACTCATCAGTGATGCCTTCACATTTTTGGAGTTTGTTGTATCATTTAGTAGCTTCATCCTTCTGTTGTATAGTTTGTTTATGGCTGGTGTCCACCACACAGGACGTCTGCCTTTGGAGGATTGGGTCTTGCTTTTATTTGGGATTGCATGATCCATGCATTCCTGAAGGTGTCCATAGAATGCCTTTATACAGGTATCTGCAGTCTGGTCCATATTTTCAACAGGCCTGGGGGCTTTGAAGGTTTCCACATCATTTATGAGGAGTGTGAACATGCTTTACATGAGTTGTTGACTGTATTCTTCTGTGCAGGGGGTGGCCTTGGGATGTGAATATCCAGTGAGATTAGTTTATGGTATGATTTTACCAGTGAGGGATACACTTCTGGTCTGGATCATAGAGTCCCCATGTTGGTGATGATCAGGTTCAGTATGTTTTCCCCTCTTGTGTGAGTGGTAACAAGTTGTTCCATAGCATTTTGGTATATAAATTCTAGTAATCTTTCGGCTAGGGTGTTGGAGCTACAGTCATGCTCCCAGTCTATGTTTGGGTAGTTTAACTCACCCACTATAATGGTGTATGGACAGACCTACATATTTCCAACTGTTTTCAGGAAGGCCAAGTGCGGTTCTTGTGTTTGTGAGGGTGGTCTGTAGCAGGCTATAACCTGGAAGGCAGTTTTACCCATTGTTACTTGCATATGGATAGTCTCTGATGTTTGGTGCTTTGCCACCAACCTGGAGGTGTGGGTATCTTGGATGAATATCAATACACCCCCTCCTTTTGTGGTTTTGTGCAAGTTTTGTGCCTGAAAAACATGGTATGAGGTATAACTTGGTAGTGCTGGGGTGCTGTTGGCAGCCCTGAATCTGGTATCTGTTACTGCACAGATAATGATGTTCTCCATGCTGAGGAATGTTTCGAGTGTGTGCATCATCAGGTTTAGAGTCCTGCAGTGGCATATATGACTGCTCATGTGGACAGATGCCAGGTAATGTGTCACAGGCAACGTACATGTGAACACGAGAAACAGTGACATTCTGTCAAGTGAGACATGAACATACATATAGTAAGCTATGCAGATGTCACTAGGAGTCCACAGAAGCTGTGTAACTCTGCATGGCAGGTCAGATCATTATTCCAGGGTAACTGCAAGGAAACATGCATGCAAACATAGCTACTGTAAGGTGGGCTGCATGTAGTCCATTGTACAACAAACAAGCTGTACCACTTTCAGTAGGTAACACTGCAAATGCTCACCAGCTGACATATGAATACCTATGTCACCAAAGGTGATACTTACCAGACCATGGACAGAAATGACATGGCCAGACACGCTGCATCCCACATGAACACATATCACAAGCAACACAGACCTCACAAAGTCAGTGTTCTTAACAGGCACAGCCCATAAGGCCAAACACAATGTGTGACACACCTATAATAGGTGATGCCATAGTCAGACACACTGACGTCCCACTCTCCAGACTGAGCAAGGTGAGGGTCACATTTAGCTACCTGTCGGGTGATAGAATGTGCCACATAACACAAGCACTCAGGTCACTCCACAGCAAGTATAAGTATGAGGCAGTCATTGTCCATGCTGGTGTGAACAACCTGAGACGTGCCTCCCTGGACCACATGGAAAGAGACACAGAGGAGCTCTTACATCACCCTCTCAAACTCAGGAATCCCACACAGCCTTCATGACGACACAGGAGAGTATAGATTTCTCTGCAAACACCATCATACTGGGTGACTTCAACTACCCAAACATAGACTGTGAACATTACTCAAGCCACAATACCCAAGCTCTAGGGTTCCCATAGTTCAGAAACTCTTTAGCTATGGAACAAGTAGTCAACATTCCCACAAGAGGGGAAAATATACTAGACCTGATCATCACAAACATGAGTACAAAATGCTCACCACTTGAAGTATATCCCTCATTGTTGCAATCGAGCCATATACTAATCACACTGGATTACTGGATCCCCCACATATGCAAGCCTCAAACACATCTATGTGTGTGTGGGAAATGCCCCTATTAGCAACTGTGAAAGTACACTACAGGATGCAGATTCCCCTTTTGAAACACTGATGATGTCAGCACTCTATAACTATATTACCTGAATTAAAGCTCCCCAATAATTTGTATAGCGCCCTCTGCTAATGCGTCTGTCTCTAGTGTCATAACATAGGTAGGGGTTTGAATCCTGCAAAGGGAATGTATGTGGGTTAGTGTGAGGGGGTGGGGTTGTGTGTGTGTATAATGCTGTGAAGAAAAAGTGACTTTTGCCAACTGGGAGAACACACTACAGGGTGCACATCCCTCTTCCTAAACACAGATGATGTCAGCACCCTCTAAGTACAGCATTAGAAAGGATTTCACCCACTAATGCAAATAGCGCACTCTGCTAATGTGTCTGTCTTTAGTGTCATAACACAGTTAGGTAGGGGTTTGAATCTTGCAAATGGAAAGTATGTGTTTTAGAGTGTGTGCACAATGCTGGGGGTGGGATGTGGCTTTTGCCAAATGGGGCTCATTTCCCTTAACAAACAGTGATGTTGACAGCACCCTATACAAACAACATGACAACAGACAACTGCCAGTACTCAGTATAGTGCTACATGCTACTGTAACATGCACATGTACCAGAACATACCTAGATAGTGTTTTGAAACCTGAATGTGGCAAGTGTGTGGATGTGGGATGTTTCTGTGTGTGCATTTCCGTATGGAAAACATGTTGGATGTGGCAATCAGGGAACCACAGTACCTGATGCACATTACACTTTTAAACTAATGAGGTTGCCTGCACCCTGTGAGAACAGGTAGAGAGGGGGAAATCAGTAGTAATCCAAATAGTGCACTTTTCAAATGTGTACCTGTCATGTGTCGACAGCTACTCATGTAGGGTAATAAATAATGGAAATGGCAGGTGAGCATGTGCATGTGTGGGGGTATCAGGGTGTGTGTAAATGCATGTGTGACAGAACAGATACATATAGCTGAATCTACAATACAGCACATGATGCACATTCCCATAGTCAATGGTAGCATGTGATGGTGTGCAGGTGGTACACTTTGGTAAGTAGTATGGGTGCAGATAACAATTCAGGACATTCATACAGTTACTGCAGCAGGAATGCTGGGATATACACACAATCATAGTGGAACAGTGAACAGTTACCAACATGTTACTACTTATACACATCTATGTAGTCACCCTGTGCATCAGCAACGTGTTTACCTTTTCCTGCACTGATGTTGTAGTATGCAGGAGGTGGCACAGTGTCATCATATGCACAGGGTGTGGGTTAGGTATGCCCAAGCCAGCAACTGGTATCACCAATTGACATGTGTGTGTATGTGTGTTTGTGAGGGGCAGCAGTACAGGGTGGACCAGTGTTGGTGCAGTGTGTGTGTGTATGTGTTTGCCCTAGGTGTTAAATTTCTGCATGTCTGTAAGCCACCATATGCACAGGGTGTGGGTTAGGTATGCCCAAGCCAGCCACTGGTATCACCAATTGACATGTGTGTGTATGTGTGTTTGTGAGGGGCAGCAGTAGAAGGTGGACCAGTGTTGGTGCAGAGTGTGTGTGTGTATGTGTTTGCCCTAGGTGTTAAATTTCTGCATGTCTGTAAGCACGCACAGAGTCCCACATAATGGCTGCCATGTACAGGGTTTTGTGGACAGCCACAGACTGCACCTGTCAGGTCATCCAGATCAGTGTCTGTGGGCACGGACACGGTACCTGTGCCTGGCAGGGGTGCTACGGATTGTATCCGGTGCTAACCCAGACTGGGTACTGTCATCGGAAGCGGGTGTGTGTTGACTGGACACAGTTCCCTGTTGGGACTGTCCAGAGCCACGTGCACATGGTCTCCTGGGGCGTCCTGATGACAGCACTAACCCAGCATTGCTGGGGCTGCTGCTGGCACTTGCGGTGCGTGAGTGGGCCTGTTGTCGTCCGCGGCGGCTGCCAGCTGGTGCTGTTGCCGGCATACGGCCACATCAGCGCCGCAAACGCACACCATCTCCCTAGCCCATGAACATCTGGTTGTGGAGCAGCTGTTGTATGTCCCCACAACGTCTGTCAACGACATCTGTGAAATTACGAATAGCATTCGCAATGTCACGCATGCCATCTGTCATGGCTGTGCGACATGCTGTCAGCTCCCTCAGACCCTGTCTGGTGTACCTTTCCATACGCGCCTGTGCCTGCATAACAGTCCGAAACATAGTGGAGGTTGACATACCTCCTTGGGCACGTCGGCCAGAGGCAGTACGGCCACGGATGCCCCCACGGATGCACGAGAACCCATGGGCGACTGTCTGCGTGGTACCATTGGAGGACCCTGCTCATGGCTGCTTTGTGGGGATGCATGTACCACAGGTACCACATTACCCTGATCTATGCCCAATGCATACTGTCCATCACCTAGGGACAATGGTGACAAAGGATGTAACGGCAGGATGACTGTGCGCATTGAAGGGGTTGACAGCTGTGTACTGTCAATTGGATGACCAATGGTGGACGCAGACACACCTTCCTGCACCATTATAGACATTTCATCATCATCAGTACCTGGGGCACAAGATTCAGGTTCCCTGCTGCAGGTCACCAGAGCAGCACCAGAACCTATGGGAGGAAAACAGAGAACACAGGTTACAGTCTCAACACATATTTTACGGTGATGCACTTCAATACAAATGCACACATTCAGAAATGGACACATGCACTCATGGACACACACACACATGCACACATGGGCACAGGCACACTTGCACACATGCACACCCCAAAGTACACACACACATCAGTACTGAGTTACACTACTCTTACTAGTATTAACTTGAGTATTGCAGGTATTATTAAACACACTCACCAGCATGTATACTACAGAGTTACACTACTCTTACTAGTATTATAAATTGTTTTTCAGGTAATGATAAACACACTCACCAGCATGTATGGCCTGCCTCGTTGCTAGATGGGAGGGACCTGGAAATATGAAGAAAGTAATGTCAGTGGGCATAAGTGTGCCATTTGTTTTGTATATGATACAGTACAGTAGTACACCAGTTCCCTTATACACATCAGCTGCTCATAATGTCAGTATCACACATGCACAATTACATATCATGATGACAGATACATACCACGTGCACACCTTATGCATGCATGAAGTAACTGTGTACAGAACAGTCATATGCACATATGGCATCTTACCTGCACGCTCAGTGTCTTGCTGCTGTGTGGATCCAACCTCCATCATGATGCAAGTCTGATGCTGTTGTTGTTCTGGGGCTGGATCCACAACACTTAGCAGTAGCCCCTCCTGTCTGGTGAGGGGGGGATGTGTGGCCACCCCCCCCACCTGTGGCAACCTGTTGCCTGCGGATATCTGCAGCACGCTGGCGGACATTTCTAATCAAATCACTGCAGTGATGTCTCACCTGCTCATATGTCCTATCATGCATGCCAACATCATTTATCCTGCTGACAAGGTTTTGCCAAAGTGCAGACCTCTCCTGCTGATTCTGGGTGGTGCGTGAAAACAGGATGTCATAGTCACGCACCAGGCTCTGGTGGATCACTTCATCCTCTGCAGCAGAGTAGGCAGGGTTCCTTTTTGGAGCCATATCTCCCTGGAAAAGTACACAAACAGGATATCAGCAGAGTATGTCAGCAATATATGGTACACATTCTATACATAAAGTATTAAATTGTAGTTATTACTGCTTGGTTGTAACTTGATTAAAGTGTAGCTATCATTCTAAGTCTTTTGGATTAAGCACTTGGCCTTCAGACCAGTTGTTTTACATTAGGAAGGTTTGTGGCAAGCACTGTGGTGGCAGGACAGGTAGCTTTCATCCTTCTAAGTTGGGAACTGCTGATTGAAAGCCCAGTGTCCAAGTGTATTAGTTCTGGTATAAGCAGTTGGGCTTCAGGCCAGTTATTTAACATTAACAAGGTTTGTGGTCTGCACTCTTGTGTGAGAATAGGCTGTACTCTGCCATTCATAGCTGGGAACTTCTGGTTTAAGGTTTATAGTGCCTGCATATTTGAACTGTATCTTACTGACATTGGTACACCTTGTTTGCTGTAGCATACACTACATCCAAGCCTCCTGAATCTAGCTTTGTTTATATGCTTGTTATTTGTTAGCTTGTTATTTCACTGGTACGCTAATTCCATATAATACACAGCTTCTCAGCACTTCTGTGAATCACTACTGATATCTGCATTGCTTACTGTACTTATTTCCTTGTTACACTTGACAGAAAGTGACTGCTTGTCATTTTTGCATTTACTTAATTGTAACTCATTACACTTAAGTTACCTGGCACTTGCTCACTGAAGCTATTATATCAGTCAGCAGTAGAAATTAATATCAGTACACCCTCACTCCCCACTGGACCTTGTTTTCAATTATTACGGAATTCACAATAGTATTCTAGCATGTCCAAAGGTCAGTTGTCAATCTCCTCTCCAGTCCAGCTGGTGAGTGTGGTAATCCAGAGGCAATGTTATAACAGCCTCATGTACATAGACAACCCCCTCCTCCTAACAACAAATTCAAACATGTGAGTGATGCAACCATATACCAAACTGGAGGCTAGGCTCTCTCTACTCAATACTGCCATAACCAGTCAGGTGGAGAAGGAAACCACACTCACTACAATTCCAGTCTCACATAGACCTACCACGACAGCAAAACAAACACATAATCACACAAAAACATACTCGGAGGCTCAAAATAAAGATCTGCCTAAGCAGCAGAGACCTCCAAAGCAGACACCCAAGCAACCGCTACCCCAAAACCAAACACGTGCAACACATATCTCACAAAGCCAATCTGTTGAACACTCACAGCCCTTAACAGTAAACAACACACCTCATACACTTGTAATAGGTGACTCTATCATCAGGCATACTGACGTCACGTTCACCAGGCTGAACGAGGAGAGGGTCACAGTGTGCAGCCTGTCGGGCACTACGACCCATCACATAACACAAGCACTCAAGTAACTCCAAGGCAAGTACAAATATGACTCACTCATTGTCCATGCTGGTGTGAATGACCTGACACATACCTCCCTGGACTACATGAAAAGAGACAGAAAGGAGCTCTCTGAGCATGTAGCCCAAGACAGTATGACCCTGACCTTGAGTAGCATCTTACCCTCACCAAGAATGATGCCACAATATCAAGGCAAGATGATCACTTTCAACAATTGACTGAAGTACTGGTGCCATTCAAAGGTGATCCAATGCCTGTCAGCTTGGGATGATATGCTGTACAAGCCACGATGCTTTGCTAGGGACAGCTTGCACCTGTCACCCCTGGGCTTTTGGATTTTGGCAAAGGCTCTTGCTACACCCATAGTGCCTTTATTAGGCAAGGCTCATAAGGCAAACCCACATCCATACGTATCACAAAGGATGAGGAACTAAGAGTAATGCTACTCAACACCAGAAGTCTAAACCTCAAGATACACACACTCAAAACTCTACTTAGCATTATGGACATCGATATCTGTGCAGTAACATAAACCTGTTTCAGGTTTCCCAAGAGCACACCAGCACTACCAAGTTATACCTGTTACCATTCTTGTCGGCCCCAACACTTGGACCAAACAACAAAAGGAAGGGGAGTATCAATATTCATCAAAGATACCCACACCTCCACATTGGTGGCAAAGTACCACATAGGTGTTAAACCATTAAGTACAGAAGAAGTAATTGGGGACCTGGGGAACAAACTTGATAGCAATCTGTCATTTGACAACCACGTGGCCAAAGTGGATTGAAAAACATGTTATATAGCCCAGCTAATCATGAAGGGATTCACATGTACATCAGGGGAGGTCATCGTGCCTCTTTACTCATCCATCATCAGGCCTATAATTGAGTACAATGCCCCTTTTGGGATGTACCTAATCAGACACCTACAGCAACTGGGAAAACCGCAACAGTACCTCATCAAGAGGACCAAAGGGCTCAAACAGATGCCATATGCTGCCCAGTTAAAGAAAATCCAGCTGGACTCAGTGGCATACTGCCTGTTCAGAGGCAGTCTGTGCCTGCCATATACAGCCATGTCCAACCCAGAAGTAATGGACATGCTGCACCTCAGGAAATCAAAATCCCATACAGCCACACGCTCAAGAGACCTGAACCTTAGCACTGAAATAAATGGGACATGCTGGAGGGACAGATTCATAACCCAGAGGCTCCCTTCACTCTGTAATGAACTCACAGTACAGGTTAGGCAGAGTCCCTCACTGACTCTCTTCCATAGGAATCTGGATGAGTGGATGGAGATCATAGTTGTACCCCGGGTATCACTTCTATGTTACTGTTAGACAGAGGCACAGTATACTAACCTGGGAAAAGGGCATAGCAACATAAATTTTAATTGGGTGGCAAAAGGCAAACACATTCTGCTAGGCTTATCAATGCCCTAAGGCAAATAGCCTAGTATGAACCTATGAACCTATGTGTACTGCTATACTACTTCTGCCATATGTTGCATGTGTGTGTGTTGTGGGGGATGCGCAGGTAATGGCCAGATATTTCTGCACAGGCAACACTTCTGAAACACTCTGGGTGTTCATCCCAACATACTGTATGTGTGTTGCCATCCAACACTGTGATGTGGACACACATTACTCAGCCTGGATATACATATCCCAACAACACCACAAGCACAGTAAACTACCTTGCTATGTATGTATGTAATTACACAGTTAGGACTGTGATGCTATCCATGCAGCCCACTGGGCCAGTGGAAGCCACAACACACACTGCTGGCCCCTTTGCAAAAGCTTACCACAGATATCCCACATAGTGCATGTAATGTGCACACACATTTCTAACCCAGACCATATGCACACCACTTATTTATCCTGTCCAGTGGACTACAGATGCAGGCACATTGTATAACAATAGCAGGAGGCTACTGCAACACAGAGCAGATTCACATGAAGGCAAGGCATCTGTGGTCAGCAGTGGTAAGATGCTTCACATTCACCAAATGCACAGATATTGGCAACATTGTTGCAGACAGTTTAGGTGCAGGTATCCCCCACCATTCTCCTACACAAGTGGAATTAGTTATCACAGATGAATGTAACCTCCCTATCATCTCACATGTCCAGGTGAGGGCCACCCTCAACATTGCAGAACACACAGCATCACTGTTACAAAATGGTATCCCTGGATGTGTGATACGTTCACCCCTAGAGGACATAGCACCACATTACAGACTGATATTAAACCCTGGCCATACTACAGGATATGTACCTGAACAGTGCCATACATACACAGTGGTCCCACACCAATGAGGAGGAACCTCTACTGACCCTGGGAACTACTGCATCATATGCATAACTGGCCTTGTGTTCTAAGCTATGGAAGTTTTATGTATGGAAGACATGTACAGAAATATTACATATTTATATATTTCAGGACTATGTACACACAACCTATCTCATGGACATACCTATAGATAGTGAACTATGATACATTCGGAGGTTTCACAGTAAACACAGTATTAACCTGCTACTTTGCATTACCTGTGTTTGTGTCAGCTGTTGCTGTGTCACTGGTGCTACTTGCTGTTTGTTGCTGCTGCTGCTGGTTTTGTTGCTGTGATGATGCAGTTTTTTTATCACTGCCTTTATTGCTTTATTTCTTTCTTTCTTTCTTTTTCTCTCTCTCTCTCTCTCTCTCTCTCTCTCTCTCTCTCTCTCTCTTTTTCTCCGTCGGTTTGGTGCAATGAATGTATTGCATGTGTGGAGTATTAGTACTGCATGCTTTTGTAGGTATCTGCATAGGTCCATGTTATGGTCTCTGCACCAATTGTAAGGCAGCATTTGCTAATTGCATGCAGCCAGTTGTGTACTGATTGCATGTCTCACTGTGATTTCAGGACAGTGCTATAAAAGGGTATGTGAGATAGCCATTGCCCTTTCAGATTGTAAGGGCGTGGACCATGCTGCTATGCTGTCGACAGTGTTCTGTGAGTGTGAAGGTTAGTAAGTCTCTCATGATTCATGCTGTGTTGTAAATTCAGGTTGCTGCATTTCTCTCACTTGTTCCCTGTAGTGAGTGTGTATGCATACTGACACCTACAACTATATTTCATATGTATTAATATATATACATATATATATATATATATATATATATATGTGTACATATACATACTTTCATATATGTACATTAGCTGACATTATTAAGTACAAGCTAACAATTAGCAGGGCTGTTTCTGTTAACACTAAACTAGTATGGGAATCCAGTAATTCGGGCATTAAAAATCTGCCTGACATGCTTTGGGTAGTACACATCCTATATTGCCTTTATATTGATTCCTACTATTACATGTTATATTTATTTTAGCACTATGTTCTTGTATGAGAGTCATGGCTTAGTGATAGGTCATACAGACTAGTGTTGTTAAGGTCCTGGATTCGAGACTGGCAGTGGGAATTTATTTTTCTTTCGAAATGAGTACAGGACCTGTCAATCAAAAGTGCCAAAGCCACTTTTAAGCACTTAAAACCAGGTCTGCGCTCGTTTGCGCGGACCTCACGCATGCTCACTAGCAGTGAGCTCCGCGCACACAAGCGCACACGCGCTATTTTCTTTGAAAGAAAAGAAAAAGGGGTGACAGGAAAGTGGTGAAAAAGGGGTCACAAAGAGGGTAAGACAGTAGGGAAACAAGCTTGGGATTTGCAGGAAGGATGTAGGCGAGGCCCATAGCTGCCCATGTCTTTCTCAGCAACAGCTGTGCATTTGTATGTAATTTGGTGTGACATTTGAAACCTTCCACCCCTGAGAGAGGTGTCAGGACAACATTAATACCTGTTGTACAGCCAATTGTAATTAACAGTTTCAATGTCCAGCGGACATGTGTGCAACATGGACAGCTATGTATGGGGCGTAATTTTTTTGTGGGTACAGAGTGCCCCTTTTTTTTTTTTTCAGGTGAGAGTGGTATGTCAGTGAAGGTAGTCGGTATAGCTGGAGAGGTAGGTTGGGTAGGTTAACAGACAAGACAGACAAGACACATACAGGGGCGGTGTATGACACATGTGGGGGGGTTACACAATTGACGGGGACAGAGGTTGGGATATCCAGGGCACATGAGCCCACAGATGGCAACAGTGAAACTGATATCCCCACCCATAGGCAGTTGCCACTGTTCCTTCACAGCCCAGGACTGGGCTGTGCTGGGGGCTGTGCAGGCGGGACAACGGGCATGCCCGTAAGCTGTGCCACCCGGGCCTCAAGCTGGTGTAGGGGCCCAAGAACAGAGTCTTGAATCTCCCTTCGCACCACAGACCGGACACCTTGGTGGGTGAGTGGACGGGCTCCTCCGGCCACGCTTGCAGAGGGGGGACAGGCCCCATCCCCTGCAGCGCTTCCACCCGAAGGTGGCACAGGTCCACCGGAGGAGGGTCCGGCCTGGGCACTAGTGCCAGGTGCAGTCGCCAGATGAGGTGGGAGAGGTGGGTCCGCTGGGACCCGCATTCCCAAGTGTTCTAGATTTGTGAGTATGTTATGTTAGTTTGGGTTAGTAGCATATTATTCCATTCAAATTAGTTGTAACAGCACGCATTGGTATTCCCATTAAACAAACACCCAGATATTAACACCATTGAACAACAGGCATATCAATATCACATGCATTATTTGAACAGAATTACACAATCAAACAACATGCAGGGTTGATTAATGGCAACAGGCCATCAGGTTTGCAGGTATGAACAGGGCACATGCAACAACGGACATGCATATATTTTTGAAACAACAGGACAAATGTCCATGGTTAATGAAATGTTCACATACCAATATTTAGTGAGTTGTTTAATTTGCAATTATAGGGTGGGGTGGAGAAAGAAAATGATGACACATTCATAAATTATACATTAATATACATTTGTAATAGAAACACAATTAACTTGTGGGTGATAGTTTCCAAATGATTTTTAATTGACTGTCATGCTAGACCTGTTACAGATACATCACTATCCTAGTTATTTTGAATTTGATCAGATACATCATCCTGCTACACTTTGATGACAGGGCAGGAGACAACTATGGATGTTTAGTATGTCAGACAATCATTCATTCTATCTGCAAATTGTTGACTGTCATCACCATATACAGATTTTGGCTTAAACATTCAAGATTCAGACACACTGAAATCAGTTTGGGATGTTAATTTTTAATTCCCACATGCATTTAGTTCTGTAGAACCACATTGAGGCTTATATATTCAGGAGTTATTACTACTTTATTTATTGATACATGACCCTTTCTGTCACTCATACACATCCTGCTATTTCACAGTTCAGGTTGGTACTTCTAGGCTTTGTTCACATATTAGACCTGTGGTGATTCAAACACTTTCCAGCAGCCTCAATTCTGTCATGATTCAGCATTTCAACAGGGGATATATCTCACATGTGATTAACTCAGCTTCTGAAGCTGTACTCCTGAGACTACTGCAGGTTATACTACATTTAATTAATGGTGGGACATCTGTATTACAGAACTATTTATTTCTATCAATTATATTTCCAGTTTCACTTGCATACTGATGAACTTGTTGCAGCCATACCTGCAGACTTTCACTTGTTGCTTGCACATTCTATTACTTTTAATCAATACACTGCAGTGTTCTGCTACGTGCTACACTATAATATTTATTTACAAGTACTAGGTGGGGTTACTAACCTGCATGGTGGCGCAGCCACACCAGCCTGCGGTCATGTGCCCTGCGATTCGCAGAGCGGACACCTGCAGCTGTAATACAAAACAAGTAATATTGGAATACACATCTCCATGGTATCAGCTAGTTGAATTCCTTACATACATAAGTAAAATGTAACTTACTCAGTAGTGGGGCATTGGGCATATCCCAGGCCTCCTGGATCCATTGGGTCAACTGGTCTTCTTTACGTCGCTTCGGGTCCGCATGGTGGTGACGGACCTGCTCACCAGTACGTGGAATCCCAGTAGCATTAGTGAGATCATGAGCCAACTGGTCCCATGCCTCCCCACTGTATGCTCCCCATGAGACCTGGCCCTGCATGAGTTGGGCCTCATGATGGTGAACTAGGAGCCAGACCATGTATCTGGACTCCTCAATGCCCCACCGCTGTGCTCGAAAGCAACGTCCCTCCCCTACTCCACTCATTCTGCCTGCAGGTCTATTCTACAATCGTTTATGCTGTGTATTCCCGCCTATGGGGCTTATATATGCCGATTTTCCTGCACATTTCTATGATTGGCCATTTTGGAATTGTATCTACTTCACTGAAACTGCTTTATCATGCTCCATTTTGGATTATATCCTATATATATGCTATTTCTGCACTTCTAAGTACTGCTGTCATGGCTTAGTGGTTTAGTACCTTGACTCTAGTGCATGGTATCCTGGGTTCGAATCTGACCACTGATTTTTAATTTTCATGACTGTCTAGAAATGAGTTCAGGACCTGTCAATCAAACATGCCAAAGGCACTTTTAAGCACTTAAAACCAGGTCTGCGCTCGTTCGCGCGGAGCTCACGCATGCGCACCGGCAGTTAGCTTGTGCGCGCGGCGCGCACCTCCACACAAACGGTGTGCGCTGGGTTAAACCTTAATTGGCTAGTAACACGCATGTTAAGCTAAGCACAGCTAGTTGCACACAGTTTGAGCCTGTTAAACCAGTGCCTAGCTAAGGGCAAGCAATTTGCAGCCTTTGAAACACTACTCAGCTACGGGCACTCTGTCTCACATCAGCTTAGCTATCAGTACATTTCTAAATATTTTTATTATTGTATTACTTGAAAATATATGCTCCATTTCATTCAATTTTACAAAAGGAAATACTTTTACATTTGTACAATACTGTCAGGGGCCTTTTTAGTGCTTATTTACAAAAAAAAAAGGTTGTTGTGTGGGCTCGAACCTTGCCTGCTCTGAAGCCGACAACTCTACCGCTATGCTATTACTTCTTGGCTTACTTTGCATATTTAGTTCTTATATCCTTTTCCACTGATTGCTAACTGCAGTTGCGCTAGTAGCACACCCGCGCACACGAGCGCACGCATTAGCAAACATTTACGGGGTTTAAAAAAAAAAATAAACAAGTTTTCATTTTACATTTTATAACATCTGTTCACTTTTTACATTGCTGGTCTGTGGGGGCATGTGTTGTGTAGTGTGTTTATTCACATTTCCATGGCCTCTCTCATGGCTGTTTACTTTCTGCCATTCTAGACTTCCGGGGGCGTGTCCGCTTGCAGGGCTTAGCCTACGGACACGCCCCCTACTGTCTTACACGGACCGTGTAAGAGTTACAGTGTGATTCAGCATGCCTCATGCACCTCATGCATATGCATGACATGCTGACATCACACCGTTTAACTGCAGCCTCCGTGTAAGAGTTATAACTCTTACACGGAGGCTTCCTGAATCCTGCCCTGTGTCTTTTTTCTACCATGGTAGAAATGATTTAGATTTGTATTCTATGTAATCTCAGCTTGCTGCCATTCTATTTTGAGCAATAAATGTTTGGCATAAACTGCTTTTATGTCTCAGTGGATTTACAGATGCTGGGCAGTAATAAGGAACTCTTTATAGCTGGCTAAGTCTCTTTACAACTAGCTAAGTTAGCTATTTTTTGTACAAAGAGCCTATCATGTTACCTTATCTGCCTGTAAAATTTATGTGACAGATGAAAAGGAGAAAGTTTTGGCAGTATGGAAGTGCATTTTCCAAAATCTTTGACTAGCCAAGGAATAGATTCTGGAGTATGTTCAAGGATTTTTTTGGAGATGAGGATTCAAGAAGCAATGGACATATTCTCACAAAAATATGTTGCATGCCAAACTAAACTGCAGTCAGATACTAACTTCAGTATTTCATTGTTAGATGCATGGGCAGTGAGTTTGGTTTACTTTCTTAAAGGGAGTTTCCTGGAGATGAAAGTTAATAAATCAATGATTTTCAGGTTTTAGAGAGCATTAATGTCAGCTGTATGTTAAACAGTATGATGATATCTTATATTGTGCATAGCAGGAACAAAAAAAAAAAAAAAAAGGAAAATGTACAAGGTAACATTTAACTGTCTCACAGGCAGAAGTTGGTATAGCAAAATATATTGTGCCTTACTATTTACCATGAATTGGTTACAACTCTTAAAGCAGTCATATATGTGAGTTCATCACAGGGTGTTTGTTATTTTCAGTTGCCCAAGGAAGTTGGATGGAAAATCAAATGAACACCCAGAAAGTATCTATTCCCAGATAAATCAAAGATTGAACTGAGTGCTGTTGAGCGGCCTTAGGTCAACTGGTACCCTAGGTAAAAGGGCTCCATGGCGCCCCCACCACACCACCCAGTGCCCCCATCCTGGTCTAACTACACCAAATAAATACTGGAAAAGTTCCCCTGCTAGAGTGGCGCCCTAGGCGGTCACCTAGTTGGCCTATCCTTAAGGCTGCCTATGCTATTGAGCAGTTTATAATGAAAAAAATACAATTATATCTCCTCTGCAGACTGGTGTATAGACTGATTATAAATGGAACTGTTTGATAAACACAGAACTGTTTATATTTATTCTAAGTTTTGCATGCCATAAATTCTAAAGCTCCTGACAGAGACATATGTACCACTTGTTCTACACAGGGAAAGACTTTTGCAGAATACTTTTACAAAGATACCTTATTCCACTGCGGTTTCAGCTTGGGTGCTGTGTGAACCAGACCTCTGAAGCTAATGGTGTCCGTGCTTTACACAAAGAAAATGCTATGATTTATTTGTGAGTGATGTTGTTGTAAAACTAACAAAAAATGTTCCCTTGCAGGTTTCCAGCCATTCACATAAGGGGAAAGAACATTTAATGTCAATTGCAATGTAATCACTTCCAGATGTTGGTAGTATGCCAAATGTAGTTGTAAACAGCAAGTTTTCATGTGCTTAGTGCATCTATATATATATATATATATATATATATATACTTTTGTGTGTATTTTTGAAGGATATGAAGTCTGAAACTCTTGTCTGTCATTATTTTCTGATTGCAATGCCACAGATGTTATGAGACATATCCCCAAACCAAGATGGAAACATCTGAAATTTTCATGAAATTCTAAACATTTGAGAGGTACCCTACTGAGGAGTTTTGCTTCTAAGGTATACTAACTGCTGACTAAATTACATTCAGAGATTCTCTGATCTGCATCAAAACTTCTAAAGTTTTTCCTGAGTTCAGATAATAATGCTACATTGAACTTTGTTTATTTTTTAAATATTGAGTTTGCTCATCAGTAAAGACTGAAAGTGCTGATGATTTTCTAGTATGTGTGTGTCTGTGTGTGTGTGTCTGTGTGTGTGTGTGTGTGTGTGTGGCTGTTGATCTTAGATGCACTTTTTCAGTCATCTCAGTTTCATTCATTACTTCTGTTTATCTGTGATAGTTTTTCTCTCTGGCTTTTAAAATTAAAATTTACTTACCCTTGTCTTCAGTATTTTTGCATGACTTTCTTGAAAACAGAGTTCTAAACAAATACTACCTTCCAAACCAAATTCTAGAGGTAAATCTCCTTCCCATAGTTGGAGAACCTCTGTGAATAACTTCACCAGTCTAAAAGCTCAAGGCTTACTGGAAAAAAAAAAACTAGCAGTGTTCCTGTTGAAGTACCACATTCTTCAAAGGAATATGGTGGTGGAAAGAGCCTTTGCAGTATCACACAACCGGAAGGTGGTTAAGAACAAAAGAAGGACTCTCAAAGCTACTTCTTGTCTGAAGACATCTCTAATTGTAACTACTACTTTACAGGCAGATGAGTACTGCTCAGATAATGTGTTAAAGCTTGAAACAACATCTCCTTACTTCAAATGTTCAGCAAGATGGCGCTCTTTGAGATAACATCTCAGACAGATATCTTAAAGAATGCACCCTCTCAGAACAACTGAAGTAAGTGCATGCTGTCACAAGCTTTAACACATTATCTGAGTGGCACTGGTAATCTGTAAGAGTATCCCTGATCTCTAGTGGTAGTGCAGAGAGCTAAAATACTGCTACATAGGTGTTTGTGAATGATTGCAGTTTAGAGCTTCAGTCTTTTTAAGTCCCTTTAGGGCATGATATAAAGAGCATCCAAGGTGTCTAGTGCCCCCGATTTTACAGGGTTTGCTTTTTAGTCTAAGGGGTGTGGTGGTATAACAGCCTCCCCACCAAAAACATTCACACATTATGCATGCACACACATGTACACATACACACACACACACACACACACACACACACACACACACACACACACACACACACTCACGCTTGAGGCCACTTGCAGCCACACACATACAGAAATGCTCACACCCATTAACACTAAACTCCTCAACGCTTACCTTTAATGAAAGGTAATGGGTGGAAAGGAGCTTTTGGCTATGTTTATTAACATGGCCAGCCACAGTAACGTAGTGAGTCTAGAAATCTCCTTGCTGTCTAAATGTCCTACTGTGGGCATGTCTGGTGGGAGAACAGAAGGCTTAGGCCACTCTCCCAGAATGCCTCCTTAACATTTGAGGTAGACCACAAAGCAACCTACCATAGTGCTGTACCAAAAAATAGAAATGGCTACCGCAAAGTTAAAATGGACTTACTCCTCAGGGAAACCTTTTTGAATTCCATCTTAATGTTTCCTTAACAAGAATTAATAGCAGAAAGTTTGTAATAAAAACAATTAAAGGAATATTGTTAAAAACCTGTGAAAAGAGAATTTGACGGGTGAATCATTACAAGTCAAATAAACTTTACTCATATTCCACATGGTCTGTCTGAGCTGCCAGTCCATTATGCAAGCATACTTTGCAGCCAGTTATAAAATGCAGATGCTGACAAAGACAGCAGTCCTTCTAAGAATCCATAACTAGACATTTTCTTATTACATGTGAGTAGCAGTGTATTTTTTATTTAGTGTTGTAATGGGTTAAAACTGAAGTCATATCTCTACAATCTGAAATATTCGTAGCACAGTTTATTCAAAAATAAAAACATGATGCTTGAATACTACTTCAAAGCTCTTTGTTTATCACAATTCTCTGAATCCTCTAATGACATATAAAGGAAAAACTACAGTGATTGGTATGTTCTACCTAGCTTTATATTGATTTATTAATCCTGCTTATATGATTTTTCACATCGGTCACTTTGATATGTTCTCTGAATGAAAAATCTTGGTGCAGCTCTCCAAACATTCTTTCTCAGTAACAGTGCAATAGATGTGCCTCTCCAGTAGTGAAGAGGGATAAAGCCCTGACCACAGCCCAAGGATGGAAGGATGGGTGCAGCCATAGACAGGAAGCAAGGACTGAAATCACTGGAGTCTCAAATAAGAAGAACAAAACTTGAAAAAAATAACACAATCCCTGAGCTAAAAGGATCATGTGCTCAGTGGGGAGCAAATAAAATAAAATAAAAAGTAAAAAAAAAAAAATAAAGAAAAAAATAAAATAAAATAAAAACACAAGACTGTAAACAGATGGCAAACAAAGCCAGTTGATATCCTATTAACACAGACACAGATTTCTAATTGATGGTACACTGAATTTTGCTGTTCAGACGATCATAAGACAGAGAGAAATTAAATTTAATTAGAAACAAAAGGCAACTTCTAACAGGTGAACAAAGTTACACCAATGTTAAAGCATACAACCCAAAAATTAGACATTAGTGATAAAAGAAAGTGCCTGTACTGTCAACCATTTGTGAACAGCTAGCATCTTGTACCACAAATTATGGCACTAGCAAATCTCATTAGTGTTAATAAACTAAAGACACCTTTTTCAAATCTGAGACTTACAGAGAATTAGAGAAGGTTTATGTATGTTCAACATATTATTTTATTGTTGAAAAAATAGCAACTGAGAAAAATTCTACCAACCACTTAGGCAAGGTTTCAGACACAGTTTGTTTTTCATAGGATCATAGGATCATAGGAGGTTACTAGGCTAATGACCCCAGGGCCCTTACAAGCCTAGCCAAGTTCAACTCATGTTCCCAAGGGTGTGTGGTTCATGCAGACACTAAAATCAGCACCTATTGCCCCTGTCCAAAAGGGACACAGGTGGAACACCCAGAGTGAATTTCCAGTTACCTATCCAATTGTCCAAATTACGTTTAAATAGGGCCAACCAGGGGCTTTGTTTAACGTGAAGAAGAAGCTTGTTCCGAAGGTAAGGCAACCTCTGTGAGACATATCTGTCTCTCCAGCAAGTTCCGTTGATGTCATATACTAGGTTAAGGTCCTGTGAGTGAGTGTTCCATTTGACTTGCGAATGTGCAGCATTTCTTTAAAGCTGGGTCACAGACCGCTCTATATGCAAGGCACAGGTCACCTCTGAGCAGTCTGTACAACACAGAGTAAACTGACCATAATTTCAGTTTTCCCGCATAAGACAGATCTTGAAGACCCTGAATTTTCTTTTTAAGGAACCTTTGTGGTCTCTCCAATTGCTGCAGGTGTACTCTATTACTGGTCTGATGAGGGAAGAGTACAGGGGGGTTATAACCTCTTTTGTTCTGGAGGCAATGCCCTTATTTATGACATGAACAATATAAAATGCCCTTCTCACCATTGTGGAGACATGATGATCAAAGTTAAGGTTGCTGTCGACCCGTGTGCCCAGATCTCTCACCACTGACTGTGTGCTTAGAGTATTGCTATCGATGTGGTAGTTTGCAGGAACATCACCATTGATTAAGGGGGTGATAATGCATTTTTTTGCATTAAGTTTAAGACCATGACTTTGGCACCAGTCATTACTCTGTGCAAGACCTTCTTGCAGGATGTTGACATTGCTAGCAGTTTCAATAATCGCTCCCAGTTTGCAGTCATCAGGAAACTTTGTCAGCCACAGTCCTTTACTTTTAGCCTGTACTTCAGAGAAGTAGATTCTGAACAGGAGGGGTCCCAGAACTAATCCCTGTGGAACACCACTGGTTACAGGTCTGCTGGAAGAGGGGGATTCCCCTGTTTTGACCATATGAGTTCTATCAGTGAGCCAGTTTACAACCCACCTGACAATATATGGGTTGATACCCAGCTGGGTGACTTTATCAATGATGCCTGAGTGGGCGATTATGTCAAATGCCTTGGCTAAGTCTAGGTAGGCTATATGCACAGATTTGCCTTCATCTAGGGTTTTGATGACTGTCTCAAAGTCTGCCAAGATTAACAGGCATGATCTCCCCTTGACAAAGACAAACTGGGTGGTGTCGAGCATTTGGAAATTTCCTGTATCTTTGTTAAAAAGCCCATGATGATTTGTTCCATGGCTTTGCAGATAAGGCTGGTCAGGCTAATGGGTCTATAGTTCCTGGGGTCCATGGATGCACTTTCTTTGTGCAAAGGGATGACAGTAGCTGCTTTTCATTCTGCGAGGATGAAGGTGCTTAGGCTGTGATTGAAAAGTATGACTAATGGTGATGTTAATTCCTGTTTTAACCCATGACTGCTTTCATTCTTTAATAGTAAAAACATCAAAGAATACAAGTCAAATGACAAAAGCAGTTTAAAAACAGAGCCAAAAATCACATGACTAAACACTACTAATCATTAATTATTGGGTGTTGTCACAAAAGGAAATAGCTGAAATGAAATTTAGAGTTTAAATGAAGAATAATAAATAAACTAATGTCATAAATTTAAAAATGCAAAAACAATAAATAAATAAAAAAACTATAAGTGTATGTTTTGCATCAGTAAAAAACACTTTATATTTATGTGTTCATTAAGCACAGGATCCCAATTGGCTCTAAGCTGAATTTTCCACGTAGATTCATAGCATTCAAGCAAACTGTTACTGTCACCATAAAAATTCTCTATGTGCACAAAATCTAAAATTAAAAAAGTGAACTTCTTAAAGTCACTACATAAAACAGCATGTTTATTAAGTGCATTATTTGGATCTTTATTGCTTATAGCCAAGGTGTGATCATAGATTCTCCTTGACAAACATAGTCTAGTTGATGTAAAAGCTTGCACAGGACTCACAGGATGCCAAGTAAACTAAGTACTTAGAAGTACAATCAAATCTTTTATTTGCCCAAATGTAAATACTCAGTGGTTTGAAATACACTCAGGACAAATTAGCAATATACCTACATTGTTCACACTTGCCATAACAAAGGGTGCTTGGTGTGTGTTGAGTGTGTAAGCTGGAGGGGGCTGTACATTCAAAGATGGATTTCAGATTGAATGGCTTCTTGTAGGTCAAAAAAGTTTTTTCTCCAATCATATTGGCAAGATCAGTGTTGCCCAATATAATTTTTCAGTTGTTAGCGATGATGTCTTTAATAATGGGCATGTCAGTAGAAATAAGGATAGGAAAAACATGATTGGTAGATGATGACACAACTTTGACATTGTTAAGCAGACTGCTGAAAAAACACTACCCAGGATAGGTGGTCCCTAAGCTATGTAACTTTGTTTTCAATGCCAACTAACCAGTTATGATCGTAACCTTGATGAATAAAGAAATTCCTGAGTCTGAAAGTCTCATCAAGAAAAATATAATTGTCAGTGGTCAATCTATGAAGCCTAATTAGTTAGCCCTTTACAATAACCCTCTTCATATGTGAGGGATATAAACTGTCCCTGTGCAAGTAATGTTTAACAAATGTTTCCTTCCTGTAAATTTTACTTGCAATGGACATTCGAGAATCATCAAAGCTCAAATAAATGTCCAAGTTATTGGTGCTTTTAACATAGCCACTGATCATAAACCTGAGGAAGTCCATACTGGTGTTAAGATATTCTACAAACAGTAGAAAATCATCATAGGTACCCTTCCTAAGCAGGAACAAATCATCAATGTATCTGCGGTAAAACAAAAAGTTTTTGAAAGATGGTGAACCTTGATGAACTTCTTCTCCCAGGAGGCCATAACTAAATTTGCAAAGACTGGAGTCACACAAGCACCCAAAGCAACTCCAGATATCTGCTTGCAGTTTTTGCCCAAAAAACAAAACAAATTGTTGCCTAACACTAACTCAAGTAATGAGCAAACAGTGTTGATCTTATTATTGCTAAAAGTGCTGAACACATTTAAATAGTCTCTCAATAGCTCAATGCCACTTACTTGTTTGATACAGGTATAAAGTGACACTACATCAAGAGAATCAATACAAAAAATCATCACTAGTGTCAGAAAAAAAAAAACAATAACTCCAACAAATGCCAGGAATCACTAAGATAAAATTCAGATTTCTGGACAATAGGGTTAAGTAAATGGTCTAAGAAAATAGAAAAAGGACCGTTAAAGCAAACAAAATTAAAAAGCACCAGAAGCAGAACTAGCTGGCATAAAGCTGTTGTACTTTTTAATATAATCCAGTACCTTGGCTTTTTGCCTTCAAAGGATAAAACACCATAAGAACAGCCACTTTTTATACAGGTGCAAACCCCCATTAATTGTATCCAATTAACTTTTTAATCCAATTTTAAAAGTGCCAACATAACAAACTTACAATTTTAATAATTCCTATAGCAAGCAAATACATATTTAACTATATTCATACATTCATTTATATATATAAATACTCTAATAATTTATTATATTTTCAATTAATATTTTAATATAAAAAAGCTGACTAGTTTACCAAATTTACTTCAAGATTGAAGCCCCTAGGGTACAAAGTTTTATAATTTAAAATTAACTTGTTCTCCAATTCATTTAGCTTTTTAACAACATCACCCCTTCTATGTAAGATGGGCTGTGCTAATATACTAAAGAAAAATGAAGCAACATCACCCTCATGTACATTCACAAAATGTTCAGCAACTGGACTTTTCAAGTTTTTATTGTGGATGTCCCCCAAATGTTCCATAATCATAACCTTAATAGCCATTTTTGTTTGCCCAATATACCACTTAGTATTTTTACAACCATACCCCACAATATAAACTACCCCACATGCGTTGCAACTGAATCTACTTCTACAAATAAATTTCTTGCCATTAATGCAAGTTCCCAAAACATTCTTTATATGATTGCAAACCTTACAATGACCACAAGCAAATACACCAACAGACTCCTGAGGAATACTAGTCAGGACCATATTTAAAAATTCTTTTAAATTGGCATAATGTCCATAAGAAAATTTTACAAAGTTTGGAAATAGATCAGTCCAAATCTCATCCTCATGTACAATATACCATAAATCCAAGACTGCCTTTCTCATTAATTCTGAAAACATAGAATATTTAGAAACAAAATACAAATCCCTTCCTTTAACCCCATCAAAAGTAATTCTCTCAGCAGTACCCTTTCCCCCAAAATTTCTGACACTAACTTTACCCCCTGCTATTTCATCAAGAGCCTGATTCAAAACCTTCTCCTTATAACCCCTTTCCATAAGTGTCTCTTTTGTTTCCAATAGAAACTTCATCCTACAACTTTTCTCAGAAGTGTTCTGAACAATACGTTGAAACTCTCCCAGTGGAAGAGAGTTTAACAAATGGGGGGATGCATACTTTTTGCATGTAAAAAAATTCCAATAAACTTATTACAGTATTTATACATATAAATGAAAGTATAAATATAGTTACATATGTATTTGTTTGTTATAGGAATTATTAAAATTGTAAGTTAGTTATGTTGGCACTTTGAAATTGGATTAAAAATTTAATTGGATGTAAATAAAGGGGGTTTGAACCTGTATAAAAAGTGGCTGTTCCTATGTTGTTTTATCCTTTGAAGGTAAAAAGCCGAGGTACCGGATTATATTAAAAAGTACAACAGCTTTATGCCAGCTAGTGCTGCTTCTGGTGTTTTTCATTAAACTAGATAAAGGTTCAGTCTTAGAAAACTTGCATCAACTATAGACCTAAATGGTGTTTTTTGTCTATCTTTGTGCACTTTGGTATACCAAAGAGCTTAGCCATCTTAGGATGTTGTACTTAAAGAAAGAAAGAAATGCAATGGTCAAAATTTCCTTGACTGAATATGTCAAACAGAGTGATGTCGATGCTGCAAAACTTTTGTTGAAAATGTCAGCTGTAACCTCAGTGCAACAACTTGAATCAGATAGTAACTGTAGGATGGCTTGTTTGTAGTCATTTATGTTCATGATGACCATCATCCAACTTTTGTCCACCTTCATCATCCTGAAGTTGCTGTCAGCAGATAAATCCTTTAAGGCAGACCTCTCTGCTGTAGTGAGCTTGTAATACTTAGACTTCAACTTGTTTCTGATGCCATCTTCGCATGAGTTGTTAAAAACATGCAGTGTGCTGTTTAAAGTGGGATTGAAAGTACCTCTCTTTAAAAGTCTTTCATTATCCATGTGAATATCTGGTATATCATTCATAATGAACTGAAGATTTAGTTTTTGTCACTAGTGTCAGAAAAAAACACTTAATAACTCCAACAAGTGCCAAGAATCATGTAGTTAAAATTCAGATTCCTGGACAATAGGGTTAGGCAAATGGTCTAAGAAAATAAATAAAGGTTCAGTCTTAGAAAAACTTGCTGCAAGTATAGGCCTAACCAGTGCTTTTTTGTCTGTCTTTGTGAACTTTGGGTATATAGAAGAGCTTAGCCTTTCTAAAGTACAGACAAATGATGTTCCTTAAGTGGAAAGTTACTGAGATTTAAAACTTCGAAATGAACATTTGACTTTTCTTTTTGTTCTCCTCCTTGCCTTTGCTGTTGTTGCTCTCTCCCCATTTTGGTGTTATCACTGTTCTCAAAAGATGGACTAAAAAAGGACCTGGAGAGAGAATGGGTGGTGGGGGAGAGGTGTTGCAAGGTTATTCTTAATGGCAGTATTAGTTGCTGCGATTGTGTCAAAGGATCATAGGAGGTTACTAGGCTAATGGCCCTGGGGCTCTTACAAGCCTAGCCAAGAGTTTATGCCCAAAAAAGAAACCTCAGTGAACACCTGATGCTCTTGTCAACGAGGGACAGAGGTGGAACCCCTGTTTCTTGTCTGTTTGTTAGTGTTAGATGATTTCACTACTATAGAACTGCAATTGTTAAAGGAAAAAAGTGTTTTTTGCTGATTCTTGTTGCATCTTTAAAGGCTAACTTGTACCAGCTTTATAAACTGCCACATCTCTGTTAAGTTTCCCTTGCTTCTTGTTGACTATGGAAGCTCTCAGTTTGTCAACTTTAGCAGTAAGGCTTGAATATAAAGTGTGGACACTAGGAAAACAATTATAACTTTTGATCTGTTGGTCTAATTGCAAACATTTTTTTCCTTGATAGTCAAAATGTATTTTTGTAATTGTTGATTAATGCCATCATTAGGGAAACTCCAGTGCTGTTAAATACGGCAACACATTCATGTAATAAAGGGTCACTCTGTTGGACACCATTGGGAAAGAAACACATTCAAGCATATTACATTCTTCAAGATATACAACCTTGTGCTGCCATTAAAGACACAACAAGAATCAAGAAACAAGGGACAACACCTCTCCTTCACCTCCCACCCCCCATTCTCACTCCAGGTTCATTTTTAGTCCATCTTTCGGGAACAGTGAGAACACCAAAATGGACAGAGAGCAACAACAGTAAAGGAAAAGACAAGGGGAAGAACAAAAAGAAAAGTTACATTTTCATTTTGAAGTTTTAAATCTCAGTAACTTTTCACTTAATGAACATCATTTGTCTGTGTTGTTGAAAGGTTTTTCTTTATGACCAATTCTGTCAATGCCACTAAATTGCTTACTGACCATAAACTATACATTTGGAAACAAAATCTTTAGATCATTATGAGCAACATACCAGATATTCACATGGAAAATGAATGACTTTTTAAGCACACTGCATGTTTTTTTTTTTTTCCACGATTTGTGTGAAGATAACATCAGAAACAAGTTGAAGTCTAAGCCTAAGTATTACAACCTCGCTACAGCAGAGAGGTTTGCCTTAAAGGATTTATCTGCTGACAACAACCTTAGCATCATGAAGGTGGACAAAGTTGGATGATATCACAGTATAAGTTGAAAATGACTGATTTCAACAATTGGCTAAGTTTCTGGTGTCATTCTAAGGGTATCCAGTATCTGTCTGTCTGGGCTGACATGATTGACAGACCTCGATGCTTTGCCAGAGATGGCCTGCATCTGTCACCCCTGGGCTTCCGAATACTGGCCAAGGTTCTTGCCACCCCTATAGTGCCTTTTTTAGGCAGTGTTCCAAAGATTAAATTACCACCATAACAGCTACAAACAAATGCAATCTGAGGGTCATGCTGCTCAATGCTAGAAGTTAAAATCTCAAAATGCACTCACTCGAAGCACTCTTTAAAATGGAGAACATCGACATTTGTGCTGTAACAGAGACCTGGTTCAAGGCAGCAGAAAGCACCCCTGTACTACTAGGCTATAACTCATTCAACACCTTTCAGCCCCAAAACTTGGACCATAGCTCCAAAGGCGGTGGTGTTTCCATATTCATAAAGGATGTGCACACCTCCAGACTGGTAGCCCAACATAATGCATCATAGATACTTCAGGTGCAGCTAACATTGGGTAAGACAGCGATTCAGGTTGTAGCCTGCTATAGGTCCCCAACCATGCCCCAAGACTCACACTCCACGTTCCTAAGCACCCTGGAGAATATTAGTGTCCAACCTAACACTCTCATACTGGGTGACTTCAACTACCCCTCCATTAATTGGGAAAACTACTCATGTAACAATACTTTTGCCCAACATTACCTGGAATTCATTAATTCCAATGACCTGGACCAGCTTGTTCATACCCTCACTAGAGGTAGCATCATCCTTGACCGGGTCATTACTAAACTGGGCGACCATTGCTCTACACCAATAGTCAGCTCCTCCTTGGTTAGATCTGACCACAAATGAATCACCTTGGAACCCCCCCCCCCCCCAAAGGTAACCACCATGAAAAACTCCTCCAAAGCTAACTTTGTGCTCCTAAAAACAGAGGTGGCTAACTTCATGGCACCCATGCAAATGGATAATAGTTGCATGACTGCCAAATCATATACCAATGCACTGCACGAACACATACACAAAAGCATGGATCTCGCCATACCCAATAGAACCAAGATGGTCTCCTCCAAAAAAAAGGAAGCCGATCTGGTGGTCCCCTGGCATATAAACAACTCTACAACAGAAGGAGGAAACTGATGTCGAATAAGGTGAAGTTCCAAGACTGGAAAAGCTCCCTTATGAGCCTCAACAAAATGCTGAGATCCCGCATCAAATCCTCTAAAGCTAGATATGAAAATAGAATTGCATCAGATAGTAAAGACAACCACAAGGCCTTCTATAGTTATGTAAAGAATCTCCATGGCAATACCCAGATTTTGCTACCTCCTATACCAAGCCAACAGATATTGTCAATGTTCTGACCGACAGATTCAGTGCCAACTTTACCCATCCCCCCCCCAAAGGACCAATCACAACACCAGTAGATTGCCAGGCACCCAGTATTACTGCTGCACAGGTTAAAACAGCACTGTCCAAGGCTAAGAATACAGCTTCTATGGGACATGACAATATCCCTGGCTGTGTTCTACATGAACTACAGAGTGAACTGGCACCTCACCTGTGTGCCCTGTTCAACCACAGCCTCAACTCAGGCTTTTTCTCTACCGAATGGTGCACTGCTATAGTCATCCCTCTCCACAAAGGAGAAGTGACTACAAACCCTGGGAACTATTGCCTATTAGCCTGACAAGTCTGATATGCAAAGCTATGGAATGCATCATCATGAACCTAATAAACAAGGATATAGGGAATCTCCAAACTCTGGATCTTTGATACCATTCCCCACTCAGGAATCATAGAAAAATTCACTAAGCTAGGCATCAACCCCTATATCACTAGGTGGGTTGCAAACTGGCTCACAGATAGAACGCACAGTTTGAAAGTAGTTGACTCCAAGTCAGACTGCCGACCAGTCACGAGTGGAGTCCCACAGGGTTTGGTCCTGGGTCCTCTCCTGTTTGGTATCTACTTCTCTGAAGTCCTGGCCAACACGAATGGACTCTGGCTGACAAAGTTTGCAGATGATTGCAAGTTGTGAGCTATTATTAACTCCCCAGTGATGTTGACATCCTACAGAAAGGCCTCACTGAGACCAACTAGTGTCAGAACCATGGTTAAGTGCAATGCCAAAAAATGTGTTGTCATCCCCTTTGGGAAAAACCTGGTTCCCATGAATTACCACAATGATGGTAGTCCACAGAACACAGGAGGTGTTATAAGAGATCTGGGAACACAGGTTGACAGCAACTTCTCTTTTGACCGCCACATTGCCACTGTGGTCGGAAAGTCCTTCTATGTGGCACATCTCATTACTAAGGGTTTTGCATCCAGGAAGAAAGAGGTCATTGTCTCCCTCTACTCTTCCCTCATTAGGCCAATCATTGAGTACAATGCCCCATTTGGCATGTACCTCACTAAACACATGCAACAACTGGAGAGGTTGCAAAAGTACCTCACAAAGTGGATCCTAGGCTTTAAACATTTGTCCTATATGGACAGATGATTATCTGTCTCATATCACCTACTTAGATGCAATGTCTGCTTGACTTACAAAGCCATGTCTGACCCATATCTGTTAGGAAATGCTACATCTAAAGAAATCCCAATTCATCCACACCACATGCTCCAGAGACCTCAACCTCATTACCACAATCAACAAAACATGCTGGAGGGACAGGTTCATAACCCATTGACTCCCCATGCTATGGAATAGATTTCCCATACATGTCAAGCAGAGCACCTCACTGGCCCTCTTCAAGAGAAATCTTGATGAGTGGATGGGAAATGGAAAATTCACCCCAGGGATCACTCCAGTGGCTTTACTCGACAGAGGCACTGGGAACTAAGGTTGGGTGGCATGATGCCAGGGTAATCCTATGGGCTAGGCTTTTAAAGGCTACAGGGCTATTAGCCTAGTATACACCTATGATTCTATAAATGACTGCAACCAAGCCATCCTAAAGTTACTATCTGATTCAAGTTGCACTGAGGTTACAGCTGACATTGTCAACTAAAATTTTGCAGCCATCAGCTTCGCTCTGTTTGACATGTTCAGTCAAGGAAATTTGACCATTGCATTTATTCCTTTCATCAAGTACAACATCCTAACATGGCTAAGCTCTTCTGTGTACCTAAAGTGCACAAAGACAGACAAAAAAGCATTGGTTAGGCCTATACTTGCTGCAAGCTTATCTAAGACTGAACCTGTATTTATTTTCTTAGACTATTTGCCTAATTCTATTGTCCAGGAATTGGAATTTAAACTACATGATTCTTGGCACTTGTTGGAGTTATTAAGTGTTTTTGTTTTCTGACACTAGTGACAATATTGTTTTGCTTCTCTTGATGTAGTGCCACTTTATACCTATACCGAATAAGTAAGTGGCTAGTGAGAGACTATGTAAGTGTCTTCAGCAATTTTAGCAATGACCAGATCAACACTGTTTGCTCATTACTTGAGTTAGTGTTAAGCAGCATTTTTTTTTCTGTTTTTTAGGCAAATACTGCAAGCAAATATCTGAAGTTGCTTTGGGTGCTCATGTGGCTCCAGTCTTTGCAGATTTAGTCATGGCTTCATGGGACCACAAGTTCATCAAGTCTCACCATGGTTCAAAAAACATTTTGTTTTACTGAAGATGCATTGATGATTTGTTCCTGCTTTGGAAGGGTACCTACAATGATTTATTACTTTTCATAAAACATCTTAACACCAGTATGGAGTTCCTCAGCTTCACGATCAGTGGCTAGGGTAAAAGCATCAATAACTTGACAATTTGTTTGAGCTTTGATGCCTCTCAAATGTCCTTTGCAAGTAAAATTTACAGAAAGGAAACATTTAACAATTACTTGCACAGGGACAGTTTACATCCATCACAAACGAAGAGGGTATTGTAAAGGGCCAACTAATCAAGCTTCATAGATTGACCACTGACGATATTTTTCTAGATGAGACTTCGGAACTGAGGAATTTCTTTATCCATCAAAGTTATGATCATAACTGGTTAGTTGACATTGAAAACGAAATTACATTGCTTAGGGGTCAAAAAGCTCGACTTATTCTGGGTAGTGTTTTTTCAGTAGTATCTTTGGTCAACAATGTCAAAGGTGTGTCAACATCTATCAAACATGTTTGCTTTCACAAAGCTTTTCCTATTCCTATTTCTACTAACATGCCCATTATTAGAGACACCATCACTAACAATGGGAAAATTATATTGAATAACATTGATCTTGCCAATGTGATTGAAGACAAATCTTTTTTTCACCTACAAAAAACGTTCAATTTGAAATCTATCATTGAACGTAAAGCCAACTTCAGCTTGGACACATGCCAGGCACCTTTCATTGTGGCAAGTGTAAGTAATGTAGGTACCTTGCTAATTCATCCTCAGTGCATTTCAAACCATTGGGTATTTACAGTTGGGCAAACAAAAGATTTGACTGTAATTTTGTAAGTACTTAATTAACTTGGCATCCTGTGAGTCCTGTGAATGCTTGTTCATCAGCAAGACTATAAGATGTTTTTCAAGTAAAATCTATGAGCACACCTTGGCTATACACAAGAAAGATACAAATAATGCAATTACTAAACATGCTGTTTATGTACAGACTTTAAGTTCACTTTTTTGCTTTAGATTTTGTGCACACACAGAATTTATGTGGTGACAGTAGCACTTTGCTTGAATGCTGTGAATCTGAACTATAAACTCAGCTTAGAGCCGATTGGGATCCTGGACTTAATGAACACATAAATAGGAAGTGTTTTTTATTGATGCAAAAGTTACACAAATGTTTTTTATTTTATTTTTTTACATTTTAAATTATATGGCATTAGTTTCTTTATTATTCCCTTGCACTTTAATATTCATTTCAACTATTTCCTTTTGTGACAACACCTACTATTTAATAATTGGTAATGTTTAGTCATGTGACTTTTCGGGCTCTGTTTTTAAACTGTTTTTTCATTTGACTTGTACTTTCTGATGAAGTTCTTCTTTTTACAATTAAAGAACACAAGTGCTCAAAAATACAGTCTGTGTCTGGAGCCTTGCCTATGTGGTTGGTAGAAATGTTCTTAGTTACTAAGTTTGGTTTGTGTTCTGTTATGCTTTTGCTGTTCTTCTTATTGTGGAAAAAATAATTTTCCAAATTTATGGAGTTTTAATTTTCAGGTCTGTGTTAATACGATGGATTTAAGTTGGTCTGATCATTTAAGCTTAGCATTTTGCAATGAAGAATGTCTGTTAAATGAATGGATCACAAAGTATCACTCATTAAAAGAAAGAGTAGCCTTATTTTCTATATCAGGCTCCGTATCAACCCTTAGGATATCTGCAGCAATGCAAATCTTTGAAGAAGCACTCAGGATTTCAACATCATGAAGGTACCCATGGCCACAAAACAAAACAGCATATAGCATCTCCTAGAAGAATGCTGACATTTGTCACTCTGGAATGGAGCTGCAAAGAGAAAACATTACAAACAGAATATACTTCACACTCCATGTGAGGCAGACAGCACTTTTAACCCCCTCACACCCTTTTCTCATACTAGTGAAAACTCCCAGACCCTGCATAGAAGTATCATATTACCTTCCCCTAACTCTTGTACAGAAGAAATGGGCACAGAATTATTGTCCCCTCACAGCAAGAGATTCTTCAGTTTGATCCTCGGCTGGGGTGCCTTCTGTGCGGAGTCTGCATGTCCTTTCTGTGGTTGCATGGGTTTTCTCTGGGTGCTCCGGTTTCCTTCCACATCCCAAAGACATGCTGTAGGTGGATTGGACACTCCAAATTGGCCCTAGGTGTGAGTGTGTGCATGTGTGTGCCTTCTGTGGAAGGTTGGGTTCCAGGCTGGCAACTCGACACCGTAAAACTCCACTGCCAATCATGAGCAGACAGGTGATCTGCTGTGGCGACCCCTAACCGGGAAAAAGCCGAAAAGAAGAAGAAGAGTGACAATCCATTGAGCAGCCTGCCTGCCCCTGTGGGAGTGGTTACTGACTTGAAACTGTAGTTTTATTGGCCATTTTGGGTCAATTCCAAAACTCCTTCATCTTCCTCTCTTAAAACCTGGTTGTCTCATGGTTTTGGTGTCATTTCAGGCTTGTTGGCTGTTGGTGAAGCACCCACCAAGAGGAGAAAACGCTGAGAGAAGAAAGGAGCCACTTTTGAGGCTTTAAGTATTTTTCCTCTGTTTATTTGCTAAGTTTTTCTGCATAGCCGCCTATTTTGAGCATTTTCTGGCTTGTTAAATTTGATTTCTGCATTAGTAACTGTATTTAGAGCACAACCTAGAGCTGTTTACTGAATTTCCTGTTTGCACTTATTTTTAAAATCGTTTTTTCTCAAAACTTGCATTTTATCTGTCTTTGGCCTAGCACTCTTGTGTGGGGTCATTTACTGCACTGTTATAACTTGTTGATACTTGTTAACCTCTGCTATCTCTGAAAAAACAAAAACACATAATCTTGCTTTTTTCCCACTTTTCTGAGATTTAAGAAAGTTCAGTTACAGGCTTGCTGTTCTTGAACTGTTTGTAAGTTTCTGTGAGGCCATTTTTGCTTGGGCTAAAGGAAAGTCTCTCTGTTGATCAGTGGCAGTGAAAAACATTGAGCAGCCTGCCTGCCCCTGTGGGAGTGGTTACTGACTTGAAACTGTAGTTTTATTGGCCATTTTGGGTCAATTCCAAAACTCCTTCATCTTCCTCTCTTAAAACCCTCTTTTGCACGGTTTTGCGCGTTTTTGAGCATAGCGCAACAACGGGCAGCGCCACCTAATTGGGTTTAAACTATTCCTGGCTCCACAAAGTCTGCTCTTCACTGTTTCCCTTAGAACTGCTGTATCTCTCAATTTAAACACCATATTCTCATTCTAAGGCCCTTCACTGGTCCAATTAAGTAATCCTACAAGTTAGCACTATTAAACCATAAGCAATACTTACTCTTATACTCTCTACGATTACCCTGTCCTCTATTGGTCCATCTTAAATTCAGTTTCCCTGTTACTCTAGCATGTCCAAAGGTCAGTCAATGGTTTCCTCTCCAGTCCAGCTGGTGAATCTGGGAATTTTGAGGCAATGTTACAACTGTCTCCTGTACACGGACAACCCTCTCCTCCTCCAAACAGGTTCAAATATATGTGAGAGATGCAACTATTTAGCCAAACTGGAGGCTGAGCTCTCTCATCTCAAAACTGGTGTAACCAGTCAGGAGGAGAAGGTAACCTCACACAACACAATTCCAGTATCACATAGTCCCACCACATCAACGAACCAAACACATAAATACACAAAAACATACTCAGGGGCTCTAAATAAAAATCTACCTAAGCAACAGAGACCTCCAAAGCATACATCCAAGCAAATGCTACCTCAAAACAAAACACACACAACACATAACCCACAAAGTCAGTGTGCCAAGCAGCCACAGCCCTTAAGGCTGAATAACACACCTGATACTCTTGTTATAGGTGACTCTATTGTCAGACACACTGACGTCCCGCTCACCAGGCTGAATAAAGAGAAGGTCACGGTGAGCTGCCTGTCGGGTGCTAGGATCCGACACATAAAGCAAGCACTCAGGTCACTCCAAAGCAAATACAAATATGACTCAGTCATTGTACATGCTGGTGTGAATGACCTGAGACGTACCTCCCTGGACTACATGAAAAGAGACATAGAGGAGCTCTCTGATCATGTAGCCCAGGCTGGTATGACCCTGACCTTGAGCAGCATCTTACCCTCACCTAGAATGATGCCACTGTACAAAGACAAAATGATCGATTTTAACAATTGGCTAAAATTTTGGTGTCATTCAAAGGGGATCCAGTGTCTGTCAGCCTGGGATGACATGCTCAACAAGCCATGTTGCTTCGCTAGGGATGGCTTGCACCTGTCAACACTGGGCTTTTGGATATTGGCAAAGGCTCTTGCCACCCCCATAGTGCCTTTTTTAGGCAAGGCTCAAAAGTCAAACCCACCCCCATAGACGGCACAAGGAACAAGAAACTAAGGGTAATGCTGCTAAATGCCAGAAGTTTTAACCTCAAGATGCACACACTCAAAGCTCTCCTCAGTATGGAGAACATTGATATCTGTGCAGTGACAGAAACCTGGTTCAAGGCTCCAGAGAGCACCCCAGCACTACCAGGCTATACCTCGTATCATGCTTTTTGGCCCCAAAACCCGGACCGAACCACAAAAGGAGGGGGAGTTTCCATATTTATCAAGGATATCCACACCTCCAGGTTAGTGGCATTGCACGAAGTATCGGAGACCATCCATGTGCAACTAACAGTGGGCAAGACTGCTTTTCAGTTTATAGCATCCTACAGACCACCCTCTCAAAGTCAGGAATCCCATTCGGCTTTCCTGAAAACATTGGAGAACATGAAGATCTCTCCGAACACCATTATATTGGGCGACTTCAACTACCCAAACATTGACTGGGAGCACTACTCAAGCCCCAGCATCTTAGCCCAAAGATTCCTGGAAATTATAAACTCAAATGCTATGGAACAACTAGTCACCACTCCCACAAGAGGGGACAACATACTAGACCTGATCATTACCAACATGGGGATTCTATGCTCCACACCAGAAGTATATCCCTCATTGGTAAGATCAGACCATAAATTAATTTCACTGGATGTCCACATCCCGACCCCACCCCCAGCCCAGAAAACCACAGTGAAAAACTTCTCAAAAGCGAGCTTCTCACTTCTCAAAACTGAAGTGGAATCCTTCAAGGCCCCAGGGCCAGTGGAAACTACAGCCCAAACTGCAGAATCCTATATAAATGCATTCTACGGAAATCTCCAGGAATGCATGGATCATGCTATCCCAAACAAAACCAAGACCCAATCATCCAAAGGCAGGTGTCCAGTCTGGTGGACCCCTGCCATAAATAAACTGTACAACAGAAGGAGGAAGCTACTACATGATAGAGCAAAATCCCTAATAGGGAAGGCATCTCTGATCAGTACTAGCAAAAAATTACGATCCCTCATAAAATCCTCCAAGGCCAGCTTCGAGATAAAAATTGCACAGGACACCAAAGACAATCATAAGGCTTTTTTCAGTTATGTTAGAAACCTGGGATGCAACTCCCAGACTTGTTCTGAGTTGATTCTAAACGACAACAAATACACTGAACCCACAGACATCGCCAATATCCTGGCAGACAGGTTCAGTGCAAACTTCTCCACCCCCTCCCTCCAAAAAGAGCAAGTATCTATCCCGGCAGAGGACTGCCTCCCAAACATCTCAGATGCTCAGGTGAAGGCTGCCCTCTCCAAAGCAAAAAACACTGCTTCCATGGGACCAGATGGTGTCCCAGGTTGCATCCTACATGAACTACAAGAGGAACTAATCCTCAAATAAAACAGCTATACAATCTCAGCCTCACTACAGGATATGTGCCCACAGAATGGCGTGCAGCAACAGTGGTCCCACTCCACAAAGGTGGAGCCTCTACGGACCCTGGAAACTATTGCCCCATAAGCCTGACTAGCTTAGTCTGCAAGGCTATGGAGAGGATCATCATGGAGCTCATAAACAAAGACATTGGGGACCTACAGACACTAGATCCTACCCAGTTCAGCTTTGTCAAGGGCAGATCCTGCCTTTTGAACCTGGTTGACTTTTTTGAAACAGTCACCAAAGCCATAGATGAAGGGAAGGTAGTCCACACAGCCTATCTGGACCTTGCAAAGGCATTTGACACAATACCCCACTCGGCATCATAGATAAGCTATCCAGCTTAAATATAAACCCCTATGTCACAAGATGGGTCACAAACTGGCTCAAAGACAGAACCCACAGAGTGAGAGTTGCTGGACCCATGTCAGACTCAAAACCGGTCACAAGTGGCATCCCACAGGGTTCTGTCCTGGGACCACTCTTGTTCGGTATATACTTTTCCGAGGTACAGGCAAACGTGGGAGGACTATGGCTCACCAAGTTCGCAGACAACTGCAAACTGGGCGCCATAATCAACTCTCCAGCTGACACAAACATCCTTCAAAAAGGTATCACAGAGACAGATAACTGGTGCCGGCACCATGGTTTAAAGCTAAATGCCAAAAAATGTATAGTCATACCCTTTGGCAAAAACAATGTGCCCACAAATTACCACATAGGCGGAAACCCATTAAGTACAGAGAAAGTTATTAGGGACCTGGGGACCCAAGTTGATAGCAATCTCTCCTTTGAAAACCACATTGCCAAAGTTGTTAGAAAGACCTTCTACCTAGCCCACCTCATCACGAAGGGTTTCACATCTAGATCAAGAGAGGTAATCGTGCCCCTTTATTCATCCCTCATCAGGCCCATCATAGAATACAATGCCCCTTTTGGGATGTACCTTACCCGACACCTGCAGCAATTGGAAAGACCCCAAAAGTATCTCACCAAGAGGATCAAGGGTCTCAAACAGATGCCATATGCTGCTCGGTTAAAAAAACTCCAGCTCTACTCAGTTGCATACCGCCTACTTCGAGGCGATCTATGCCTGACATACAAAGCTATGTCAAATCCAAAATTAATGGACATGCTCCACCTCAGTAAATCTAAATCCCTTAGAGCCACATGCTCGAGGGACTTGAACCTCAGCACAGAAATAAATAGAACTTGCTGGAGGGACAGGTTCATAACCCAGAGGCTCCCTTCGCTCTGGAATAGAATTCCAGTTCATGTGAGGCAGAGCACCTCACTGAATCTCTTCAAGAAGAATCTCGATAAGTGGATGGGGGATCGTAGGTTTGTCTCAGGGATTACTCCCGTGTCACTATTAGACAGAGGCACAGTAAACTAAACCTTAAAAAGGGCACAGTATACTCAAATCAAGGGGTAGTGTAAGCCATACAGAATCGGGCTAGGCTTATAATTGCCCCAGGGCAGATAGCCTAGTATGAACCTATGAACCTATGAACCTAAGGAATTAGGGAAATAACTATTGTTTGAACTGTGTGTATTGCTACAAAAAACAACTGCAATCAATCCCACTGCTGAAGTAGCACAAGAAAAATAATCTAAATTGCTATATTCTCTGACTGGAGTTTTAAAAAATATTTTAGTTAGATATATATTATTTGATTTTAGCTTGACTACTGTCTGCATGCACTTATTTTAATTCATAAAATGTGAAAAGAGAATACAGAAGCCTCACTGACATAGTGATAATGCATGACTATTCAGAAAAATGCTGATACAGATAATGTTTGATTTCTAGAATTTCTAGTGGCAATATCTCTTCCGTTAATAACTGATGGTGATGTGCAGCATCGTCTAAGTATGTACACAACACATAGCAGCATGGAAGACAACCGTTTTCTTCTTTTCCCCCAAAGTACCTCTCCTTTAGTGTCATTGACATCTATGTGGTCTTAAAAGAGTGAATGTAGTTACCTGCCCATGTAATTACAAAAATCTGTCCTCTTGTATATGTTGACACACCAGTCGGTGTCACCATAGTGTTGACCTAAACATTCCAACAGGAGAAACTTTAGTAGAAAATCAACATGTGTATCAGAATAAAGCCCATTCACTGAAATTATTCATAGAGAGTTGATATGATCTCATAAAAGTGTAAGACAAAACATAAAGACTGCCTTTTTCTACTTCAGTTTATAAGCAAGGCTCAGGTAAACTTATCTTTCATAGCAAATGATGTTTTTTGTTTTGTACACCATTTTAAATTGTCATGTATAACTTCCTTCATCTTAGGAATAATTAACTGTATATTAATTGTTATCACTTTTCTATCAATCAGTAAATCCAGGATTTTGTTTATCAAGATAACAGTAGTATTCTATTGATAAATTTTAAATATGATCTTCCCTAATAAGAATTTTATGTAATAGTCCCCCTTGTTTGTCATTCTACCATAGGTAAGATAATAAATGACAAAGGCAAAAAGCAACACATCAGACTATATTCATGGCATTGATCTTGTATAAGTAAATCAATTGCAGGTAGTAAGAAAGGTCACAAAAATGTCAAGAGACCTAAACAGAATCAATATCTTATGCACATTCAAAACAAAAGACAAATCTTTTAAATGAATGAAAAATATGTGATAAAGAATTGTATTGATATTTTGGCCATAATATAAATTCACACTGTTTAGTCCACTTAATATAATTGTTAATATTTTTTCTTGCTGTCTAAAACCATTTGCTAGCGTGGTACAAAAGATTAAGGTCATACACTGCTAAAAAGCTTCTTTAAGCAGTTGCAGAATCGATTATTTCGGTCTTGACCTGCATGCTGTGTGACTTCAAAAAATTAATTCAACCTGGTCAGTATTCATCTGTTCCTCTTAAAAAGATTAACTGAGTCCTACTCATATGCACTCTTAATGTATAATACATAGTAGCTAAACCAGACGACGAAGAAGAAGAAAACAACAAACATGTTTCTTGTTACCATAAAAAAAGCAAAAATGAGATTATATTCAGTATATCAAGATACAGCAAAAAGTAACAAGAAATGGAACAGAGGCTAAAGCTATTTTCATCACAAGCCACAGCACCACAAATAATAGAATAATGTTTTGTGTTTTGAATCTATTTTTATTGGTCTTAGTAGGGTTGACTTCACTGAAACAATCAAGAATTATGGTGCTTCTGTACTGAAGAGCAATAGGTAAAAGAAAAAATGATCATGTGTTTACTTACCATTTAGTATTGGTTATGCACCTAATAAACAAAATAATGATGAAGTCTGGACTCCAACAGGTAAAAAGATGGTTTCAAAGTGCATAGTAAATGCTTTAAAGTGTTTTTTTTTTGAGACTTGTCCAAATCAATATTTAATCTGCAGTAATATAAACATTATAAGACCAGCAGATTATGCCCACGTGCTTTTTCAAGTAGCTTGACTCTGATGAGTCTTTGACAATGACAGCCCCTGCTTACGTATGTTTCTCTCCTTCCATTTTCTCCTCCATAACCATATTTCAGCCTTAGCTATATTTATGTTTCACCTAATGCTATCAGTTTCACTGGTGACAAATCCTCTCATAGTTAACAAAAGTACAGTGCTATGCTTCCCAAGTGCTAACACTTCACATCCTCTATCCTAATGTGATATCCAGTATGATAATGTATCTTTTTATTGCGATTTATTTTTAATAAAGATAGACACATTTACACTGTGGTTTCAAATGCTTAAAAGTTTTACTTGTGTCACTTCTCCATTACCACTCCAGAGCTAGTAGGGTTACATGTTTTAGTTTGATTATAATCACATATGTGCCATGCTGTTGAACCACTGTTGCTCTGCTTTGCTCCTACCAAGATCTTTAAAGTCCTTTTCAGTGTTCTCAAACTATGAATATGATTTTTGTTGTCAATACAGCCTTGCTAGTGTGTCAGTTTTTGTTGGTTTTGTAGAGAAAACATGAAGTGCCCTAGGGTACTGTAAACTCAGCCTGGGAAGCTCTGTTGTTTCTTTATCACACCTACTATGAAGGGCATTATTACATAAAGAGGACTACAGCAGCAGTACATTCATATTTCTAAAACAGTTTTTAGTGTGTTAGAAATTATTTTTTAACATTTATATTTTGTTGAAAATGGTTACTATGTTTTATTTGTTCAATTGCTTTCCCACAGTTGGTGTATCATGTTGTTAAAATGTAACTTTGAATGAGTATAAATTATATATTCGAGTATATATTGTTATAAGCTTGGAACAATGATGGATGTATTCAGAATTTCAAAAGCAGTGCCCCCAGATTTAATAAACTCTGTGCAGGAATAGTGCAAGCCCTACACAAAGTGTACGATGGCCATGTCCGCAGCTCTCCCTCAGCAGTGCACTTTGTATATTAATGAAGGTGCACTACTGAGGGAGACCTGTGTACACAGTTACTGAATCAGTGCTAGGGGGTGTGTTACAGTGCACAGAAAGGTGTAACACACCCCCTGCACTGTCAAAGTGCCGTACAGCACTAAAATGTTAAAATAAGTGTGTCCTTGAACAGTATGAAAAGGTATATTTAGGGGGTGTGTTACAGTGTCCATAACACACCCCCTGTACTGTCAGAGTGCTGTACGGCACTGAAATTAAATAAGAAAATGTGAATTTCACTATTTTTTTTATTTGTGTGTTTGCATGGTGTGGTGCTTAGCAATAAACACACGGCAGACATCTAAAAATAGAAACAGGATGCTTTTCATTTCTATAAAAAAGGTCAAGTTTAAGCATAGCTGAGCGGGTTTGCACGGCACAGTGTTTTGCTCAGCAATGCTTAAACGTAACAAAAAGCTATATAGAAATGTATAGCTGAAATCATCACATCCAAGTAAGCTGAATGATTAGAGTCATGACTTTGTGTGCAGTAGGTGCATGGTTTGAATATCCAGGCAGACCATTCCGCTTTTTACATTGGAAAGCATTTCTATATACATTTTTATTTTTTTATTGACATAGTTATTGATATATGTTAACTAGGTTAGTGCAGCTGGTCCAGAATCTCAGTGTCAGTGGAGATATGAGGTGGAAATCCCCAGTTAAACACAAGTGAAGTACTGTCACACTACAAGGTAACATAATTAAAATACATAAGGTTAGGTCATGTAAAGTAAAATACATGCACATAATATAATAATAAAGTATCAATAATGAGTAATTAATGCCAATATATATTTTTTTATTAATTAAAAATCTTGTTTGCCCTTAGCTAAGTTTTGTTAAGCACTGCTAAGCCAAGCTAAGCAATGCTTAAACAGGAACTGTTTTAGCAATACCTAGCAGTGCTCAGCTCCACTTAGCTGGCTTGAGCATTGGTAAGCAGTCCCTTTAAGCAATTCTCAGCTCAGCTAAGCAAGTTTGCACACCAATAAGCATTGCTAAGCATTTGCTACTTTAAGCACTGCTCAACTAAGCTTAGCATTTTTAAAAATGGTTCAATGGTAACAAAGGGTGGGAAAAATAGCCTTATTTAAACTGAACAGGTGGGAATACAGCCAGAACCTGTTGAAGTTTTATCGCTGCAGGAGCTATGACTGGAGTCAAAGAGGGACCGTGCTTTTGGGAGCAGCACTGGGGCATGTTGGAGTCCAGGGTCATGGTTGGGCTCCTTGCCAAAGACCATGGTGACAGATTGCTGCAGGGCAAATACCAAGGGTCTGAATACAAGTCCATGGCCTGGGACTGTCTGGCACATGACCTGTGGTACTGGAATCCCCCACATTGGTGAACAAGTGCATCATCATTATGATGACCTGAAGCAAAGGAAGGGGGGCTCTTGGCCCAGTGGATCCAAGGTGCTTGGGACCGGAATGCCCCAGTGGTTTGTAAATATAAAAACTAGTGATTTATCAAATTGTAGTATGAATATCTGATAGACAGGTATGCATAATGGTGTGTTTCCCCCATCCCCCCACAGCTGCAGATGAGAGGGTTCACAATTTGGAGGCTCATGCAGGGTTCCTAGTGAGGATGCACTGATAGTGTGGTGAGAACGGATCTATCTTGCAATATATAGTACAATAAATAAGAAAGAGTACATTGGTAACTGCCAGTAGGTATAGTCTGTTCTGAGTGAAATGCAATGAATATGTTCATATACCCAGACTAATATAAGTGAGTAATGCCAGATACTGTGCAATACAGATTAAGGCATCAAACATGCTACTATTGATGAAATAAAGCTAATACTGTAGTAATGGTGTCTCAGAATGATATAAGTATATACTGTATTAATACTACGGATCTTGTAATAAATTACACTGTGACTGAAAATGTGAAAGTAATAAATGACATTCATTCATCATCTACAGGATATACAGTACAACTGCAGTCAGAATTTTGACTGAAATAAACCACTGTCATGTCACCCTAAATAAAGCTTTTTTCTCAGAAGTGTTGTATGTATTCCAGTCTGTTGTTGAAGAAATCCAATTTTACAGGTGCTCTACAGCAAATATGGCTATGACACCATGAAGTGACTGAAGTCTGACTGATAAAAAACTGTTATGCTAAAGTGTAGATGTGGAGCTGTACAAGATAGAATGTAATTTGATATATGTTTTGCTCAAAGATCTGAACCTTGAATAGTAATGTGTAAGGCATTAGAGTGTGTGTCCCTCAAGACTGTCTTGTGTTAACCTTTGCATGTCAACTATATGCATTCCTGAACGTAGGTATGCTGATGCAGGCAAGTATGAGACTGTAATGGCTGTAGACTGCAAATATACTATCTGCAAATGTATATGAGTCGGGTGGGCATCCCTGCACCCTGATATGGTCTGTACAGATCACACATATTCCCATCCCCTAGGAATTAAATATATAAACCTGCATTCCAACTATGAATACACACTTCACCTAATATCTATGCCATGCATGTATCTCATGCATGTTTGTTCAACTGTCACTCCAGTCTCCTGTGACATTGTACCGATATTACCAGGTCAGACTTTGTCAGCAGGTGAGCTTTAGGCACAAATGAGTCAACCAGCACATAGCAGTGGTCCATTAGCTCAGTGTAATAAGCAATGCATATGTTGTTAATTTTACCACACACAGACCAAGGTTTGAATCCAGGACCAATGTATTTATAGTAACAGACAAGTCTTATCTATTTATAGAAACAATCACATAGTGTTAACAGATATTTTCTCCACAGAACTTACAGGTAAAGAAATGTCTGTAGTAGCTGTATGAAGGGTATACTAATAATCTGTGTCCAGATGTACTAGTGTGCAAACAGCAGTGCTCAAGTAAGTTGATAAGACTCCATTAAATAAAATGTCATGAAGTACACTACTATTCCAACTGAATTAGACAAATTAAATGTTCTACTGTTGGTACGGTTGCATACCTGGTGCGTCTGTGAATGTGTGTTGATAGTCCAACCCCATGCCAATGAATGACAGCAGGATAGCTGCATACTCCATGCTTTGTGCACGATACATGTCTCTCAACTGTCATTCTGTCACAGCTAGTGATCGCTGTTGCAAATAACCTTGGACACAGATATAAATCTAGTTGAAGTATGCCAGTAGCACCCTCACACGACATCAGTGCAGGGTACATCTTGCTAGTCATATATGTTACCCTGTCATGTACAAGTTCCCTGTAGTTATGTACAAATAGCTCTTACAGTTTGGCCCATACCATTCCATGTCAACAGCTTGAGAGGTATGCATATGCTACAGAAGCTATAGGGCACATGTAGATGTAAAGTAAGGGCAGATGTGTAGAGTATTGAGCAGCACTGTTGTGAAAAGTATAGCAAATACAGATGTCAATGGAATGATTTTCTTTCAACCCACCCCTTATCCGCATCACAAATTATTATTCTTATACTATGAGTATGGTTTCATTTCCACATATGTTACTCTCAAAACCTAATGTTGGGCCTTGTGTTGTATTATTGGTTATATATTTCACTGGTTGCATACTAGCATACCTTGTTGAAATTTTGAAATTCCACCATTGTTGGCCTTTTGCCGTAACTGTTACTGGGATGCTGTTACAATAATGACTGTTATTCCATTTATGCCTGTGTTCCATGTTGCATGCAATTCTTTTGTTATGGGTTAATTGGAACACCCATGCATGTTGTTAAAGCTATAGTTGAAATGTTTTCTTCATGACTAACCAATGAACTTTGACAATCCTCAACACCATAGCATGTTTGGATAGGCCAATCCCAGCAGATCTGCCTGTCCTGCCTCATCCGGCCATGGCACCAGTTCCCAGCACATCTGGAATCCAACCTGGAGCTGCATCTTCCGCTATTCCTGCACCACCCTCAGGTGGAACCACCTCAGGGGATGGGGACCATCCCCCCTTGGGCTCAGATGCTGAGAGGATCTTGTCACCCACAATCACTTTCCAGGGATGGTGTGCAGGGTCATCCAGTGGAATTTTGCTTCAAATTCCAAATTGTTCACATCTTGCACAGCTGTTGCTGCACAAGAATGGAGAGCTATGGTCCTTTCCTACACACACCCTGCACACCCTTAGCACATTACGGTGTGTCACTCAAACCCACACAAACTTGCTTAAAACTGCTTCAGACACTGTTCTGTCCAATAACCAGCCCTGCCAAGTCTTGAATGCAGGACCCTCTGCACTACAGTCAGAGCAACACACCACTAAGCCTACTCAGCTCTGAAGAATTGCTGCTGCTTTTGCAAAATCAGTGATGTAATATTAGTAAAAAAAGACATCTCTGCCAAGTATTGGACCCAGGACACTCTGAGCTATAGTCAGAGCAACACATCACTAGGCCAACTCAACTCTGAGAAATTATTGCTGTTTTTGTAAATATATTGTTCAGTATAGTGATGTAACATTAGGGAAAAAAGACACCCCTGCCAAATATTGAAACCAGGAACCTCTGAGCTAAAGTTCGGTACAATACACCAGTAGGCCAACTCAACTCTGTGGAAATGCTGGTGTTTTTATGAAGATATCATGATTACCACTGGCACTATTTCTATATGTAATGTGATACATGACAGCATACTTGGGCCTGTGATGCAGACACCGAACTAGTACACAGCCAAAAACATGTTGATGGATTGATGGGGGGTCTACAGTGTCAGTTACAGCTGACAACTGCCCAGACTGTTGCATAATGTCCACAGTTGTGTCACCTACTTATGGCATGGTTGTCTTCAAACCTATTATGTGTGCTGAAGTACTGGCCATGCAGTGCAGGTTGATTTTACAAAAGCAGGACAGACAGGTCAGTGTCACATGTCATAGCCATCCAAACAGACATGTTCATACCATTCCTGTGTAACACATTGTATGCATGCACATATGTCTTGCAACTACACCTCCCATAATAATGATTCAGTAGCTCTATCTGTTACATTCTTAGCATATCTGACATCTTGACACCCACAATTCAGGCCCACAGTCCAGTCTGTTTCATGACAGCTACATACTTGACAATACAACCTAGAAATAACTGAGCCCTGCAATGCCCAGCAGAACTAGTTCCTGCTACTGCAGTCACTGCCACCCAAAGTAGCATGTCAAAGGCCTGGAGGGTGGGACATGTCACAAATATGAATACAGGTCCTAAATATCCCCTACCACTCTCTGAATGGTACTGCTACTTAACATATGTACCAGAGGCACCTGTGTCCCCTGGACTGTTATGGGTACCCTCACCATGGCCATGCTGTGACACAAGAGCTGACACTGCTCCCTCACTCACATATACAGCTTGCTGTCTCCCAATGTCTTCACAATCCTCAGTATGACATCTGGTCAGAATGCAGTAGCTGTGGCCTGCTACACATGCAGCAGTATGTTCATATAACTGCTACAGACCTAACATACCTCCCAAACACCTAGAACAGGGCATCCACACAACACCCATACATACAGGGTTGGGGAGGGAAATGTACAGGTGACAGGGACATTTATCATAGTCTCCCCCTGTAAACATACACAGCTGACAGACCAGCATCAACTGCAGCAACATGCACATTCAGATAAAAATGATATATGACACTCACATCTGCCTGTCTCCTTACTGTGCCCAACACACATTGTTCAACACTAACTTGCCACAGAATCAGAAACTTTGTTAACAATGGCCAAGCATAGCATGCACAGCTGTAGATATAACACAGCAATCCAAACAGTGAACAGTATTTCTACATACCCTCTGTGATGCTGTAGCTCCCACACCTCAATAATGTCCTTCTCACAAGCTAGGAAAGGGGCTAAGGCCCACATGAATACCATAATTATAGCACTATGTTCCCATACCATTGGCTAATGGCAATGCAACCCAGATATTCTGCATGCTGTTAGCAAATATGAGTCACAGATTGGTGCACAAACAATCCCCTATTCATGAGTATTACCTACAAAAGGCAAGTTGCTGCCTATGGTACAGTGTGTAACACAGTGTGATGTCACCAGCTGCTGCATGTGCTGTGTGAGGTGAAGTACATTATGAGGCATTTTGCACAGTAATGGGCCTTATCGTGGGGAATACAGGGATGTTAGGACCCCATGTCCCTGGATGACATACCTGTAGGTGTGAGGTGGCCCATGTAGAAGGTTTACTAAGCAACGGAAGCAAAATGGTGGTGAAATCTCATGCTGCCATTGACCTGTGTGCACAGATCCCACATGACCGATTGCATGCCTAGGATATTGTTAATACTATGATAATATGTGGGGATGTCACTCTCAAGAAAGGGTTTGCCACTGCATGTTGTGGTATACTGCCTGATGCCATTTGTCTGGTGCCAGTCATGGATCTGCATGAGACCTTCCTAGGCAGATGTTCACATCAGTAGGGAATCTGGTGACAGCACACAGCATGCAGTCATCTGCAGACATGGTTGGTCGTAGGCCATTGGCTGTGTCCTGCACCACAGATGTGTATATCACACATAACATAGGCCCAAACACAGAACAACAGGTTATGCTGCTAGTTATGGGTAATTTCTTGGGGTGGAGTCCCCTATGTGGAGTAGTTGGGTTATGTCAGTGTGCCAGTGTGCTACCCCTATGGTAACATATGGTGTGATGCATACTTGGGAGCATATATCTATTATGGCCAGGTGGGTTATAGTGTCAAAGACTTTCTCCAGGTCAAAGTAGGCAGTGCGCACTGTGACCCTCCCAGTCCATGGCTTTGGTGACTGTGTCAAAGAGACCACCAAGTGTTGCAGTCATGATCCCTTCCTTGACAAAGCCTAACTGTGCATGACAGAGTGTGTGGAGGTCACCATTGTCCTTGTTAATGAGGTTTCAGACTTTTTTAATTTCTCCAAGTCTTTTGGGTTTCTAATACCATGATGGGAATGGACCCCATTTCTATGTCAAAGTATGATCAAAGTTCATGAAATTAGTATCATTTCAGTCTTTGATGTCAGCCAAAAGTGCTCTTCAGAGCACCCGCAGTGTGCCCAGTAATGACTCCTTCTGCAATTTGTATGGAGTTACATGAACTGGCAACATATCTAAATATGACTGTAAATTCTTTTTTATAAGACCCATTGCTCCTATTACTATTGGAATTGTCTGAGAATCTTTCTTCCACATTGCTCTAGTTTCTGCCTGCAGATCCTGGTGTTTTATGCCTTTGTGTCTCTCTGTACACAAGACACTGTAGTCACTGGGTGTGGCAATTTCAATGATCAGTGCTACTTTTCTTGGACCACTGTATCTGGTTTTCTAGCATCTATCTTTTGAACTGTTGGTAATGGGTGATCCCATGTGATATAAGCTTCATAATTTTCTATGATGCTTTGGGGCTCATGTTTCCAGTCTTTTTTCAGCCACTTTGATACCATAATGTTTGCACAATCCCCATTGCAGCAGTCTTGCCATATTATTATGCCTTTCAGTATACAGTCATTCTGCCATTAGTGTGTCGCAACCAATGACAAGGTGTGTGACTGTTTCCAATTTGGTTTTACAAAACCTACATTTGTCTGTTTCTTCCACATGTTCAATGGACTTTGTAAACCAGCATGTATGTAGCCCACTATCTTGGGCTGCCAATATTAACCTATCATTTCTTGGTTTGAATTCCCCTGTCCTAACCCATTCATGCATTCATTATTGATCAACATGAGGCTCTTCCAGAAGTTTTCTATTCTTGAACTATATTTATGTTTTTTCCACATTTCTTGCCTTCTCATCTGGTCCTTCACCTTATATTCTTTCTTTTGTATTTTGCCACATTCAGTTACTGCCTGGCTTTTATCTACTTCTGGTTTGATTTATATTCCTGCTTAATGTTGATATGCTTTTGCTAGATTAAGCAGAGACGTCATCTTAGATTTATTCACCTCATGTTTCAAAACTTTCGCTACATTTTGATGTTGTGAGGTCAGTAGATATGTGTGGAGTCCCCCGATCACAGCTCTATACATGTAATCAACTTCAAGGAGGCCCACCCCTCCTTCGGAACAGGGAATATATAATCTTGGTATGCACTAATTTTTATAAATCATTTGGCGAGCATGAAGCATCCTTCTTGTTTTCATATCTAATCTATCCAACACTTTTTGGGGCCAGTAATTCACTCCAAAACTGTACGTTATGACAGGAAGAGCAAATTGATTTACAGCTTGGATCTTGTTCCTAGATGTCAATGCTGTTTTCAGGATTAATTTATGTCTTCTAAAGTACTACTTACTGAGTTTTATTCACATTTGTTCATGTTTTATTGCTGATCCTTCATCAATTCTCAAGTATTTATACACTACCTCTTACTCAAGTTCTTTTATATCACATTCTTGTCCCAAACTGATGTTTTTCTGGTGCTGCAGTTTTCCTGCTTTAAAGGTTGCTTTTGCACATTTATCAAGACTAAATGACATTCTATCATCTGAAAAAGTTCTGACAACCTGCAGCTGTGCTTTCAGTTCCTTATCTGATGAGCTATACAGTTTTAAATCATTGACAAACAGAAGGTGAGAAGTCATTAGACTTTATTGTTTTCTATGAGCCAAATTGTAGCCATGGCCTAAGCTGTTGAGTAAACAGCTTAATGGATTAATGCAAGGCAGAATAGCAATATTGTTAGAGAGTCACCCTCGAATATCCCCCTTTGAATTTTTATCCCTGGGATAATAATCTGTCCTTTATCATGGTTTAATTGCAAAGTGGCCTGCCATTCTTTCATGGTTACTGTAATGTAGTCGATCAGTGTAGGGTGTATCTTATACATTTTTAAGTACACTTTTATCCATGAATGTGGGATACTATCAAATGCGTTTTTTGTAGTCAATCCATGCCATGCTTAGATTCTTCCCCATTTTACAGTCCTACTATGACTTTATTTAACAAAAAAGTGATCCTTTGTTCCATATGACTTTCTTTTATTGCCCTTTTGTTCTCCTGCCATAATTCAGCTTTCTTCTAAATGACTATAAACTGTCGGCGTCAATTCCTGTGTATAGTTTATACGTTGTCAGAAGGCAAGTTATTGGTTTATAATTTTTAGGGTAGCTTGCAGGTTCACTCTTTAGTAAGAGCATTGTTTTGTCTGTTGTTAGCCAGGTTGGTGTCTGTTCAGGGTGCGCATATAAATAGTTCTTATTCAATGCTAAATCTTCATGCAAAGATGTTAATACTTTTAACCAAAAGTTAGGTACTGCATCTGGGCCTGGGGTTTTCCTATTAGAGGCTTTTCTTAACTTTGTTTTAATCTCTATGGTTGTTACCTCATCCCATTTCATATCCTGTACCTTTAAACTTCTTATTCTTTCTTTTACTTCTTCTATCCATTTAGCATCTTTGTTATGTTCTACAGGATCTTCATAGATATTTCTCCAAAATGTATCTATTTCTTCTTTTTTTTTTGGCGGTCTTTCAATTCCTTTTACCTTATTTCCCAATTCTCTATAAAACCTGTTGGGTTATCAATAAATTGCTTATTTTGTACTTTTCTTTTATATTTATCTGTGTATCTTCTAGGTTTTTCCACCTGTGCTGAATTTTTTTGTTTATTTGGGATAGTGCTTGATAGATTCTGGTCTGTTCTAATACTGTGCATTGCTTTAATCACATCTATCCTTCTTAGTATTTTTGTTGATCTATTCCCTCTTCTATAATCTTCTAACAATGACACTTCTTGTCTTAATTGCTTTATAGTTTTCTCTGTTCGATACTTCTATGATGGTATTCAATTTCTCCCCTTCCTTTCCCTCACTACCCTGTGATCTTGTGGTAGAACTTTATCAGTTATTAATTTAGCAGCACAGTAATATATCCTGTTTACTTCTGTTATATCACACAGATCTCTATGGACAGTCCTAATCACTGCATTCATTTGTTTTATCAGACTTCAGACTTTTGGGTTTTATTGACCTTCTGCAGTCTATTTCTCTCATTGATCTTAACATATCTATCCATGTCCATTAAATCAAGCAATTCTTCTCTTAGCTTATTTTCTTCCAAACCGAGGGCACATCCCTTATTTTCCATTTCCTGTGGGCATTTTTAGCATCTTCCTGTAGCACATTCTCTTCAATTTCATCCTGTGTCATCTGCTGTTCTGTCATATGGGAACTCACTGGCCTATCACTCCTCAGTAATAACTGCATCAGAGTTTCCACAGTTTCCTGTTCCTTTCCTTGGTGTCTAGCTTCAAGTGAACGTTTATACTGGTTTCCTGTGGAAGGCTCCAAAATATCTTGATATGGCACCTGACCAATTGCTTCCTGTTCCATTGGTTTCCACTTAATTTGGATAGCTATTGCTCTATCATGTTGTGGGGCTTTCTGATTTCGATTTTCTACATTGAATCAGCTGCTCCATAACCTCAATTTCTATTTCTTTGACTTCTGCATTACTAATCTCTTCTTCTACTTTTCCTTTTAGTCTTCTTATTTTTCTTGTATTGTAAAGTTTTCCATGTCCAGATTTTTTTGCTCGTATTTCTCTTCAAATATCTTTGGTGCTGCTATTTTTGTATTGGTTAGTTTTTCTTTCTCCTTTGCATAAATAGTATACCACATTAAATCTCTTTTCCTTTCCCTGTTCATATTTTTTCTTCACATGTCTCCTGATCTTCTTGCTTTTCCTTATTCTGGGCACTCACTCCATCATGCTGTGATGTAGTCTGTTTTAGACCTTCTACATTAAATCCTTCACTTCGCAGGCATTCCATAACGTCAACTTCTATTTCATTAACTTCTGCTTTACTAATCTTCTTTTCCACATTACATCTTTGTGATATTATTTTTTTTTTATTATTGTGAAATTTTCCATATCTGGATGCCTTTGCCTATATTTCTCTTTGGATATATTTGAGACTGCCTTCTTTATATTAGTTAACTCAGTTCTCTCATTTGCATACATATTGTACCATATCAAATCTCTCTTTCTTTCCCACATCCATATTTCTTTTTTATATTTTTCAAATATCTCTAGGTTTTGTTGTTTATATTTTTGCACTTCCTCAGATGCTTCTTTTCCAAACAGATCAAAGTTTCTTGATCTATATACTGTTTTTCAAAAATCTGTTATATTAATGAACACAAATTTTTATTTGAAGCTTCTGTCAGTTTTTCCTGCGGAAGTATTTTTCTTTCCGCTAATTTCTATCTTAATCGTTTTGGATATCTTTTGTCTGGAAATTATGGTCTTTTTACATAATAGTAACAATACATAATTTCTTTCTTATCTTCAATAGTCCACTCTATCATCTTTATGGCTCTTCTTTGGCCAATCAATTTTTGTGATTTTTGTGGACTGCTACTTCCTTCTAGAACAGGGGGCCATCCTTCCCCTAGGCCTGGCCTGGCCCCATTGTAGGAATGTTTCCATATTTTGAGGATTCTACACTGTCATTTTTTCCAGTCCTGGCACCAGTACACCTACAAGGACTGGGCACTTTTTTATCCTAGGTCTTGTGCACCCAGCTATCTTTTTTTGTTTTTGACTTACTTCTGTCCACGATATATGGTACATATATATCAGTGTCGCATTGGTGAGATTTTGTGAAAAACAGGGTCCACCTCATAAAGGTACTCACCAAGACTGGAGGATGAATTTAATTTCAGCACTACTCCTCTCCTTTGCTTGCTGACTTTTCATCTCTCCATTAAGAGCCATTATCCATTATCCATTAGGTTCAGTATATGCTATGGCCTTGCAGAACAGCTGAGTTAGGCTGATGGGTATATAATGTGACACATTGGTGGATGCACCACCTTAGTGTAAAAGGGTGACAGTGGTTGTTCTTCACACAGCTGGAACAAAGGCATTAGTCAGGCCTCCTTTGAATACAGTGGCTTCTTTTGTTGCAAGGTAATGCTTGGAGTCATGTAGGATGCAGCCTGTCATGTGATAGGCTTCCATGGCAGATGTATACCATGACTGTTGCATGGCAGTGGTGACCTGTTCCCTACATACAGGAGAAGGGGCCAGGTATTGTGGACATCCTGATTTACTGATAGGGGGGACAAGGAGTAAAGCATATACTGACTCTGTCAGGCATCAAGTATGCTATACCTACATTGTTATAGCTGGTGTCCTTGACCACCAAAAGTGAGCAGATGTAGGTGCTACCTGTGATGTTGATGACATATGTGCAGAACAGGAGATGATTATCTGTAGTGGATGTCAACAGTGTTGGCTCTGGGTTTGCTGCACAGGTTTTCAAGACTGATCCCATTCAGTTGCTCACAGTAATGACACATTGCTTGTAAATGGTCAACTGGAGCTAGTTTGTCCCAGACAGCAGTAGGTCATCCCTGTTATTGCCACTTATGTATTGCAGATGTCCACCAAACAGGTGAACAAATCCTTGCAGAGGATGATGTCCTGTCAGGTATACCTGACTCCATGCATCTATACAAATGCACATCTAGCACAGGTGTGTATATCTGGATTGGTGCCAGCCCCTACAGAGGGGTTTGGGGCTGTGAAACTGTGTACTCCACTCCCCAGGAGGCTGTAGTCCACGTTGGAGATGTATGCATGTATGACCCCAGCTAGATGGGTATTGCAGGAGATGATGACTGCAAATGTGACCGCATGATGGTTGCTTTGCCATGGACGATACAACTGTAGGGATGCTGCAGGGGTAACCTGTGTTGTGTAATATCCACTGCAACACACCTTTGCCTCATGTTGGGGTAGCCCATAGCTGCACCGAGGTGTTTGTAATTCCATTGTTGATGGCTTTCTGGCCATTTGTGTGCTTGCATGGGTACATCTTCCAATGTATGTTTGGGTTGTTCAAGTGACCCAGGATCAGGGTACAGATCCACATCACAATGCAGTTGTTGATGGTCCATATAGGCAGGATGGGCGTCCTGGTCACATGTGGTGGCCGGAAGCTAGATATGATGTGAATAGCTGTGTTGCTGATAGTGAACTGCCCCTGCAGTGTCCCCTGTGCATCCCACTTCTTGTACAGCGTGGAGGTGTGTATGTGTCTCATATATACTGAAATCACATGTCCCATGCCATTTCCACCTACACTTTGGGGGGGGTATGACGGTATGGTAGGATGGTTGATGAGGTAAGGCTGGGGTGCTCTTTGCACCTTTGAACCATGTGTGTGTGACTGTACAGATTTCAGCATTTCCCAGGATTAAGAATGCTTGCTTTGAGGGCAGAGTCATGTCTAGACGCCTAGGGTATAGCAGCATGGCCTTCAATGTCTGCTGTGCTGATAGTTGTATGTTGGTACTCATAACCTCAAAACTTTCCTTAATGAAGACACTATGGGGGTGGTGAGAACCATTTCTAGATGCCTAAAGGCCATTTGAGACAGATGGAGGCCATCTGTTGCACAGCATCCTGGTCTGTTAACCATATCACTCCTGGTTCACATGTAGTGGAGCCCTGAAATATCACAGGACAAAAGGCCACATGTTAGGGGCAATTAGTTCCTCAATGTCTTGCAGCATCAGTCTGGGTGACAACAGAATGCTGTATAAGGCTAGGGACATACCTGTGTGGGACACATAATCAGTGTGCTTCCTCATGTCTCACTGCACATAGTCCAGGGATGTACATCTCAGGTCAGGCATGGCAACATGGATTGTGACAAACCCCTGACAGTACCTGTTGGTGAGATACACCAATGTGTATGTGATATGGCAGAATCTGTTACCTGACACACAAGTAACTGTGACTATCCATATATAACGCCAGGTGAGGGGCACAGCAGTGTGTCTCACAATGGAGTCTCCTATGTGCAACATCTTTGACATGTTCTGATGCCTCTGTGACTGTGGGACATATGTGTGTGGCCATATGTGGTATGTGCTGTGTACGGCTGTGGCATTCACATGTGGCTTTGCCTCGGAGGTCTCCATTGTATGGGGATGTGTATGTTGAGGTCCACTGCATGTGTGTGTGTGTGTGTGTGTGTGTGTGTGTGTGTGTGTGTGTGTGTGTGTGTGTGTGTGTGTGTGTGTGTTTTGTGTAGGTGTGTGTGGTGTGTGAGGTGTACTGATTGTGTTGACAAGCTGTTTGGGGACAGATATATGGCTTTGGCAGGGTGACAGCATGGACTGCAGGTTACTACCATACCTCTCAACCTCTTAGAGCAAGAAATCTGGACAAAGCCTCACATAAAGGGGTCAAAGGCCCAAAAATAGGGACACATTTTAAATATTTAAAGTATGAAAAATAAAAATAAAATCCAAACCATAGAATGAAAAGCACCAAATGTAATATCTTGAGCACTTTCGCCTTATTATATTACAGGCTTCATTGGAGGAGTGCCCATTTGAAAAAAATAAAAAAACACATGTTTTATATACACTGTGCTTCTCTCTGCAACCAGTCATTAAAACCACTCTGAAATACATTGTACCAAGCAAATGGTATACACATCTTTCAAAAAATATAAATATTAGAAACAAATACAACATTATTAATTATAACAACATAATTCATGTGAATTAATAAAACACATCAAGATATGCTCTTACTATAAAGTTAAACACTAATAAATTGTTACAACACCGGAATAAAACTGAACCAATAGGTAAATTCCATTACACAACATTAGCACTTTGTTTAAAAATAGGAACTAATGAAATATTGTCATTTAGACCTGGTGAACGCATTGAGTTTAGTCTTAGCTGCCATTTAGAGGAGACAAGCAATGCCAGTGCAGTGACCAATCAAAATCGAACCAGAGGATGTGACATCACTGACTGTTTTTTTTGCCTCGGAAATTAACTTTTCAGATGGGAGTGAGGTGAGGAATAGTATGCCATTGCTAAAAAAACAACTGGTGAATTTTGAAAAAGTTTGCAAGAAATAAAGGTCCCTACAACTTCATAACGCTTTTTTAGGTAAATCATTAGCATTAAAACAAGTCCCTAAATGGTTGAGGCTTTTGAAAGCATCCTTTAGGGATCAAAATTGTCTCTACAGCTTATCGTGAACTTGTAGGAGTATTTGATAAAGCTGGATTTGAAATGATGGACATAATCATCAGGAACGATCAAAGTAAGTTGACAGTTTTACAGAATGAAATAGCTTTGTTGAACCAGAGTATTGTTAGTGATCTTTTGTTCACATAATACAGCCAAAACTACCATAAGGTTTTACAAAACCTGGTTGATTATGTTAAAAGAACACTAATACCAAACAACAAAAATTAAATAGGGACACAAATGACTACAAAATCAACCAGGCTTATCCAATTGGTTACAGCTTTAAGCCTAAATAAAACGAAGAGCATGAACATGAACCAAGAAGAGATATCAACATTCAGGACTCTTCTTTTAATGTGGGCCTTGATGACAATGAACATTTTTAGATCAAAGCCCTCAACTGAAGAGGTCTGAACATTTAAGGAACAAAAAGAACAGAGGTTCCAGGAATCGCCAATACAATGGCTATTACAACAGGAGACAGTGAGGGGGGAGGATGAGTGTCCTAAGAATTTTCAATGACCTTTTTGAGATTAATATTTCTACTGAGTGCAACAGTTTAGATAATAACACAGGCAATGAACAAAATTGTAATATGACTTGCTGTAGTAATAAAAACTAAGGGTTCACTATTTACAACTTTAGCAATTTGATTATACAGGAAACACATTTTACCTTACTCAGAAAGGGTATTTCATTTGTGCCTAGCTTTTGGACAGATATTGCAGATGTTTTAATTAGCTTGAAACTGTACAGAAGACAGTTGAATTTAAGATTATTTTTCAGTGGTCAATCAAATGTAACTAAGAATAATATACAACCCTTGCAACATAAAAGTGTGTTTATTCCATCAAATCATACTGATATTCTATAATTTGAAAGCATGTGTGAAAAAGATTTCAAGAAAATTGTTTCAGGAAAGAATGTAATGGCCAGGAACTTAACATATGAAGAAAGGATAGCATTGATTGACTTAGCTAAGAACAAAGATTACAGAATAATGAAACCGGACAAAGATGGGGAAGTCATAATTATGGGTTTTATTGATTATATTTCTAAAATATATGATATTTTAAACAACTCCACCTATAATAGGGTTTCAAGAAGTGAAGTTGTTAGAAAAATACGTATTAATCCTGAACACCTTCAGGAATGCATGGATCATGCAATCCCAAATAAAACCAAGTCCCAATCCTCCAAAGGCAGACGTCCTGTCTGGTGGACCCCAGCCATAAACAAACTACAATAGAAGGAGGAAGCTACTACATGATAGAGCAAAATCCCAAAAAGGGAAGGCATCTCTGATCAGTATTAGCAAAAAACTACGGGCACTCATAAAATCGTCTAAGGCCAGCTTCGAGAGAAAAATTGCACAGGACACTAAGGATAATCACAAGGCTTTCTTTAGTTATGTTAGGAACCTGGGTGGGAATTCCCAGATATGCTCAGAATTAGTCCAAAATGACAAAAAATACACTGAACCCACAGACATTGCCAACATCCTAGCTGACAGGTTCAGCGCAAACTTCTCCCCCTCCCCCACCAAAAGGGCAAATATCTATCCCAGCAGAGTGCTGCCCCCCTGACATCTCAGATGCTCAGGTAAGAGCTGCCCTCTCCAAAGCAAAAACACAGCATCAATGGGACCAGACGGTGTCCCGGGCTGCGTCCTACATGAACTCCAAGAAGATCTAAACCCATACATAAAACTACTGTTCAATCTCAGCCTTACTACAGGATATGTATCCAAAGAGTGGCGTACAGCAACAGTGGTCCCTCTCCACAAAGGTGGTGCCTCAACAGATCCTGGAAACTATCGCCCCATAAGCCTGACTAGCTTGGTCTGCAAAGCTATGGAAAGGATCATCATGGACCTCATAAATAAAGATATTGGGGACCTACAGACACTGGATCCTACCCAGTTTGGCTTTGTTAAGGGCAGATCCTGCCTCTTAAACCTGGTTGATTTCTTTGAAACAGTCACTAAGGCCATTGACGAGGGGAAGGTGGTCCACACAGCCTACCTGGACCTCGCAAAAGCCTTCGATACAATACCCCACTCGGGCATTATAGATAAGCTCACCAGCTTAAATATAAACACCTATGTCACTAGATGGGTTGCAAACTGGCTCAAGGACAGAACCCACATGGTTAGAATTGCTGGAGCCATGTCAGACTCCAAACCAGTTACAAGTGGCATCCCACAAGGCTCAGTCCTGGGACCTCCCATGTTCGGTATATATTTCTCGGAGGTACAGGCCAACATGGAAGGACTGTGGCTGACCAAGTTTGCAGATGACTGCAACCTGGGAGCCATAATCGACACTACAGCCAACACAAGCATCCTCCAAAAGGGCCTCATAGAAACAGACAACTGGTGCCAGAGCCATGGCCTCAAGCTAAATGCCAAAAAGTGTATAGTCATCCCCTTTGGCAAAAACAAAGTGCCCACAAATTACCACATAGGTGGTAATCCATTAAGTACAGAAGAAGTAATTAGGGACCTGGGGACCCAAGTTGATAGCAATCTCTCATTTGACAACCACGTGGCCAAAGTGGTTAGAAAAACATTTTATATAGCCCACCTAATCATGAAGGGATCCACATCTAGATCAGGGGAGGTCATCGTGCCTCTTTACTCATCCCTCATTAGGCCCATAATTGAGTACAATGCCCCTTTTGGGATGTACCTTACCAGACACCTGCAGCAACTGGAAAGACCCCAAAAGTACCTCACCAAGAGGATCAAAGGGCTCAAATAGATGCCATATTGTGCCCAGTTAAAGAAACTCCAGCTCTACTCAGTGGCATACCACCTGCTCAGAGGCAATCTGTGCCTGACGTATAAAGCCATGTCCAACCCGGAATTAATTGACATGCTGCACCTCAGAAAATCCAAATCCCATCGAGCTATGTGCTCAAGAGACTTGAACCTCAGCACTGAAATAAATAGGACATGCTGGAGGGACAGATTCATAACCCAGAGACTCCCTTCACTCTGGAATAAAATCCCAGTCCAGGTTAGGCAGAGTCCCTCATTGACTCTCTTCAAGAGGAATCTTGATGAGTGGATGGGAGATCGTAGGTTACCCCAGGTATCACTTCTGTGTCACTGTTAGACATAGGCACAGTATACTAACCTCGAAAAAGGGCATAGCAAAATTATTTTAAAATGGGTGGCGAAAGCCAAACACACTCTGGCTAGGCTTATAAATGCCCTAGGGCAGATAGCCTAGTATGAACCTATGAACCTATGAACCTATGAATGTGTGTATTAGCAATATGCTTAGTGCATTCAGAGCTTGAAAAGGGTTAACACATTTATTCTATTTCATACTGCATAAATCTGTACAAACTGCAGTTGCTTTCTGACCTTGTACTGTTAGCTAAAATCTTGCTTGTGCCTTGGAAATTTACTGAGAAGCAGGTGATTTCTGCTTGCATTAGGAAAATAATGAATAGAACAATACTACTTGTATGAAACTTAGACAAGAAGTTCCGCTGTGCCATGAGAAAATACACAGCTGTAGAAGTTACAGATAATTAGTACAAAGCCTGCTTGAAAATATGAACTGCAATCAGCATTTGCTTGTATCTGTATTAGAAGAGTACCTTGAAAAATAACACTGTACAATAGATGCTTGTAAATGGATTAATGGTCACCAAGGCCAGGTTGTTTTTCTGAAAAGTTTCTCACAAATTTAATCATGTCAGCAGAAAATCTGAAGTAACATCTGCTGTAGAACAATGCTAAAAGTTGTGCTTGATTACGTCAGCTTAGAAGGCCATGTCTTGTAAAATAGTATAAGAATGAACATACTTCCTGTTAGTAGTTAGACAAATCCTTGTATTTGCATGTTTTTGTCTCCTTGCTGCAAGTAAATTAAAGTGCCTTAACTGAACCTTACGTGTATTGGTCTTTGAAGTTTTTTCCTTTGACAGATTGGTCCTTCGAGCCGGATACCTTCACTTCGCCTTGGATCAGACAGGCCAGGTGGCTTGAAACCGTACGGGGAAGAAACCACATCAGTTCTTCTTATTTGAAAAGTCCTCCGACTGAATTGTCATACAAAAGAGGCCAGCCACTTTCTGATCTGCGACTGAAGGATGGGTTTACTCAAACCAGGTGATCAATTACGAAGGCTCAGGTAAGGTGAATCCACCTTCTTTTTCTGTTTTAGATCAGGGACTAGATTTGTATTTGTTCTGTTAAGACTTTATTTATAAGTCAGGGACAGAAAGATTACTGTCTTGTCATAGATCAGGGAAACAGAGCAGGTAGGCAGTCATTCTGAAGAGACTATAAAAACATCCATGGTACTACGGTAAAAATAAGGTGTTACGTAACAATTAAAAGGGTAGAACAAAATGGGTAATAATTGTACAAAAAGGTCCCAAAATCCACTGTTAACCGAAGATGCGAAATACATGCAGTCACAGCGTGCTGATAATATTAAATACTACTCAAAATGGGTTAATAAGTATGAATTTGATGGTAAACTAGAAAAATCCTCACTTGTCAAACTTGTCAAACAGCTTAAAACCGATTCTAGAGGTCGGGTAAAAAAGCAACGTCAATTAGGAATTCCTCAGGCACACAGGTGGATTGAGGAAGTAAACCGAAGGGAACAAAAGAGTAATAATTCAAAAGCAATGTTTTTAGATAAGGAGGACAATAACTTAGTAATAGCATTGGCCCCTCCACCTCCCTTACCGGAATATGAGGCAAGTGAACAAGTTAGTCCACCCCTGCGATATCCTGCTGTCACTGTAAGTAGAGACACTACAAAAGCGAAACCGTTTGTTAGAGATCCCGTCGAGACCAGGTCTCGAACACTGGCAGGAAACTCAAAAGGAGACACTGAGTTATATCAGATGGGTAGAAATTCACAATTTATGAGTGAAGAAGAAATATGCCCACTTATAGAAGTGCCTTATCCTCAGGCACGGCAAGAAGGTCAGGCCCCAACTATTCTAGTGTATAGACCCTGGACTCTGTAAGACATCCGGAAAGCCACTGTGGGAATTCCCCATCCAAAAGTTAATTTTAGAAAGTTCTTAGAAGATTTGCAAGGAATGAGGCTGAGTTATAATTTAAACGGAGAAGAGGTAGAAAAAGTAGTCAGACAAATTGTGGGACCAGATTGGCACATGATTAGTGGATACTGGAATCCCCGTGATATTGCGCTCAGGCCCCTCCCACATAGCAGCGCAGAGTTAGACAACAGAGTGAAAGGTCTTACAGACCGAATCTCTGAAAAATGGAAGCCTAGGGCAGACTGGACTTGCATTAATCAATGCATCCAACAGGAAGGTGAAGCTATTGACCGATATTATGCCAGACTATTAGAATATTTTAATAACCATTGTAGAATGCAGGTTCCTGAAGATCAGACACATGATTCCCCATATGAGCAGCAGTTAAAGAATGCATTTCTGAAAGGCAGTATTGCACCTATAAGCAGTTTTATTACAAAACACATGGTAGATCATCGTACAAACAGGTTACAGTCATTGCTTGAATATGCTAGGCATGCCGAAAGGCATTTTAATAGCAAAAAGAAAAAGAAAGCCCAAGTATTTTCTGTAGAAGATGGAGCAGAAGTATATGTAGTATAGTCCAGGAAACAGGGCAAGAGAAATGCCCAGGGAAACAAACAATCTGATGAACGATCAGAGGACTTTGAAGGGTGAAAGAAAAGGGGTGAATGTTTTAAATGTGGTAAGAAAGGACACTTGGCAAGGGATTGCAAGAAAAACAAGAAGGCAACCACGGAGGATAAGGAGGGTGAGGACTGACTATATGATAGTCAAGAATCACTAGAAGGGGATAGCGGAGAAAGGACAAATGAATATGTGATAGAGGGAGTAGCGAATGTGACAGAAGAAATAGAGGAAGTGCAAGAAGTCAGGGATTGTGAAGAAAATGAAATATTGGATTTGGCTTTATTGAGCTTAGAGCTCTGTTTAGCAGACACAAAACCAGAAGTTACACTCCTGGTAGAAGGGAGAGAAGTCAGATTTTTGTGTGACTCAGGGGCATCACGGACCCTGGTACGTCCCTCCAAACTGCCAGAGAATTCAGAGTCACCTGATTACATATTAGTAAAAGCAGCTAATGGACAGCTGTATCGGGAGCCCTTCTCCCTTAATATTGTGATAACTGATCCTGTTTCAGCATTGACCCAGAAAAGTAAAATTGTTGTTTCTGCAAAATGCCCAGTAAACCTCTTGGGCAGAGACCTTATACAGCTATTTGGTATAGCAGTAGTTCAGACTATGCAGGGTATGGAAGCACAGTGACAAATTGATACCTTTGCAGTGCAACCAGAGGGTGAAATGTTTTATTGGTACAGCCAGGACTTGGTTACGACTGGTCCAGGGGCGGTGACTGAAGAGTTGATGAACGTAGCCATCAGCAAGTTCCCCTCCCTTGACATTGATAAACAGCATTTGTTGCACTGTACTCTGTATTATTGTAATACACCAGGACCTGATAAGGAATATGAGCAAGAATTGTTTAGAAATCGTGCAAACAGATTGGTATTACGTAATCTGTACTGGGACACAGAAGGGAATAGTGTAGCCAGCTGTTCATTGCCCCAGGAGATCTTTGCACTCTATAAATCTAATCGATTACCACATGTCAGCTTAACTAAGGACAATAATGTAAAATGGTAGACTTAGGAGAAAAAGTCACAAGATGGGAAAAATAGACAGAGTTAGAACTGTCAGAACAGGGAATACAAATGCAGAAGGTGAATTGGATAACTCAGACCCACCCAGCTGTACACTTGCAGTCTAGCAAGGACAGCTGATTGGCACTCCTATTGAAGGAGGAAGAGAATGCCTTACAGAATATACCAGAAAATCTCAGGTTGACAGGAAAATCAGATGTAGGACTTATTCGTACAGCAGGACCAGTTACTATTATGCCAAAGTCAGCATTTAGACCACAAAAAAGACAGTATCCCTTAAGAAAAGATGCAGAGGTAGGAATCAAACCTATTATAGCAGCTTTACTTAAGGAAGGGGTGCTGGTGGAATCTCCTGATTCACCATGTAACACACCCTTATGTCCTGTTAAGAAAGTGAATAGGGAGTGGCTTATGGTCCAAGATTTACAAGCTGTAAATGACACAGTAATACCAAGGGCACCTACGGTGCCAGACCCACACACCCTGTTGAATGATTTAAAACCTCAACAGAAATATTTTTCTGTGGTAGATATCAGCAATGCATTCTTTTCGATACCGATACACCCTGACAGCCAGCATTGGTTTGCATTCACATTTCAGGAGAAAAGGTATACATATACACGACTACCATAGGGGTATTGTGAAAGTCCAACAATATTCTCACAAGAAATGGCAAGCAACTTGGCAGGGTTTACCCCACCAAGAGGTAGTCAGATTTTGCTTTATGTTGATGATATCCTGCTGGCGTCCCCCACCCAGAAAGATTGTAAAGAAGATACCATAGCGCTATTACAATTTTTAGCCACTGAAGGACAGGCTTCCATACCCTGCATAGTCTTGTCGTCTGCCTTTTTTCCCCTACACACACTGCCTGTTCTCCAACTTTGGTGGAAAATATGCTATAATCAACCCTCAGATATCTGATCCCAGACCTCTCCCCCACTTTTTAGACCCTTCTACACAGTACTTCTTCAAAAGTCTATGTCCTAATAACTCTACAGGTGACTGCCTATTCTCAAACTCTGTTGGAAACATAATGAGACCTACTCTGTTCTCCTTTTTTCTTTACTTTCCTTCTTCCCTATTTTTTTCTCTCTCTACACTCCTTTCAGCTTTTCCTTACCTCTCATTACACTTCAGCATTCCTCTTATAAAATTTATGTACTAATTTTTTGTATTGTAATGTATTGTAATGTTCTTTGTGAAGCACCTTACATAGGTGTTTGTTTCTTCATAGAGGTTTTTTTTACAAAAAAACAAAAAATTTTTATTTGCTAGTTGTTTACTGTTAGTTTTATACTTGTTAGTACTTCATTTGTAACACCTTCTGAAACCATGTAATACTCATTGGAGCTTTTCTCCCCGGGCCTCTACTGAAAATGGACATATATCCAGATAGACTAGCCCGGTCAACAAATGTAAAATAAAAATAAAATAAATAAATAAATAAAGTAAATAAAAATAAACTGCAGCTTTGGAAAAAACAAGTTAAATACCTAGGATATGTAATATCCAAGGAAGGTAGGACATTAGATGAGGACAGAAAAATAGCGATTTTGCAAGCACCAAAACCCACTACCAAGAAGGAAATGTCCTTCCTGGGTACGACTAATTTTTGTCGGAGTTGGATTCCAAACTATGCCTTGGAATCTGCACCGTTGACTAACCTGATTTATAAAAAGCCTATGGCAGCACAGGATTTGTTACAATGGACACCAGAAGCAGAATCTGCTTTCTGCAAACTGAAACAGTTAATAGCGTCCTCATTAGTTTTGGGATTACCAAACTATCATAAACGTTTTTTCCAAACTGTAGATTGTAATCAAGGTTATATGACATCAGTGTTAACACAGCAGCATGGGGACAAGCAACACCCTATTGCTTATTATTCATAACAACTGGACCCAGTGGCATGGTCTTTACCTCACTGTATACAAGCAGTAGTTGCAGCTGCAATGGCAGTACAGGCTTCGGCCTTAGTAGTGTTGTTCCACCCTCTTACATTGAGAGTGCCTCATGCAGTCGCGATTATTTTACTGCAAGAAAAGGTAGCATATCTTTCCCCTGCTAGGCATCTTTCCTGTATGACTATATTGTTGAGCCAACCTCATATGACAATTGAACGATGTACAACTTTGAACCCTTCTACCTTGCTCCCAACCCCTGCAGATGGCACACCACACAGCTGCCTGCAGGTGATTGAGCAAAAGACACTGCCTAGAAAAGATCTTACGGATGTTCCCTTGGATGATGCCGAGGTGACATACTATGTGGATGGCTCATGCAAAAGGGGTCCTGCAGGACAGAACCTAGTAGGATATGCAGTAGTTTCTGATACAGACATTATAGAAGTGAAATCTTTACCACATAGTTTATCTGCACAGGCAGCAGAATTGATTGCCTTGACACGGGCATGTACCTTAGCAAAGGGTAAATGTGTGAACATTTTTACTGACAGCCAGTATGCTTTTTCTACTGTACATGTTTTTGCACAACAGTGGAAAAATTGAGGAATGATAACATCTACTGACAAACCAATCAATAATGCACAGTTTATTTTAGATCTTTTAGAATCTATTCAGTTACCTCAGAAAGTAGCTATTTGTAAATGCACAGCTCATACCAAGCAACAGGACAGGATTTCAAAAGGTAATGTGAGAGCTGATACAGCTGCAAAGCAGGCAGCTTCAGAAGTATTTATTTTGAATGAGGAATTACAACCCTCTGAGATTTTAGACTTAGAAATATTAAAGACAATGCAAACACTTACTACGCAAACTGAAAAACAAAGACGGGTAAAACGAGGAGCAATTCTCAAAAAGGGGCTGTACATCTCTAAAGAAAGGAAACCGATATTGCCGTCTAATTTGTTTAGATATGCAGCTTTGTTGAGCCATGGGCAGTGCCATGTCTCAACAGGGGGGATGGTACAGCTGGTGAACCAAGTGTTCACGACATATGGATTTACAAATGACTCTAAAAATTTTTGTTCGTTATGCCACATCTGTAATAAACGTCATGCACAAGGGGCGTTAAAGCCCAAGCAAGGGAGTTTCCCTACACCACCATATCCATTTCATACTATCTGTATGGATTTCCTAGAGTTGAATAAATGTGAAAATAAGAAGCATTGTCTTGTCATTGTAGATATGTTTTCCAGATGGGTGGAAGCCTTTCTGACTAAAAATCCAGACGCTACGACTGTGGCCAAAGTTCTTGTTAAAGAAATCATCCCTAGTTTCGGTATTCCGGAAAGGATCTACAGTGACAATGGCACACACTTCGTAAATCAGACCATACAGCAGTTAAGTAAACATTTTTGTATTTCCCTAAAAAATCATTGTGCGTATCACCCTTAATCAGCAGGGCTAGTAGAGAGGCATAATGGGATTTTAAAGAGTAAGCTAAGAAAATTAGTAGCAGAAATGCAGAGAAACTGGGTGTACTGTCTGCCCCTGGCACTGTTGAGCATGAGAACTGTTCTGAATGCAAAAGGATTGACTCCTTTTGAAAAGCTCTTTGGAAGGGCTTACTATATACCTCAGTGGAAATCTCTCATGCCCACAGACCAGGAAGCTGACAGTACATTAGCAGAGTATATGCGTAATTTGTTAAATTCTAAACATTTGTTGCAGTTAAATTCTGTTTTAGATAAAGAATGAACCAGACCGTCAGAAGTGGCAGTGCCCCCTGGAGCGTGGATCTGGCTGAAGGTAGTCAAGAAGAAAAACTGGGCATCTCCGAAGTGGGAAGGTCCATATCAAGTGCTTTTGTCAACACCCACTGCAGTCAAAATTGCGGAGCATGCCTCCTGGATCCACCTGACACACTGTAAATTAGTTAAAAACTTTGAACTGGACAAAATCTTGTTACATGCCAAGAGCAAAAATGATAGAGTCCAGAAGAAACAGGAATGCAGAACACCCCTTTCCTCAGAAGTATTGCATAATCATCCTGTTAACTGTATTAGTGACAATAATCTTTTTGTTGTGGCCTTTTCTTTTCCCAGCCACACAGACTGAACTGAATAAACGTGAAGCATTACTCATAAACTGGCATCCAAACTTTAACACTTACCAGGCGATTAAATATGTGTATGCTGAGACTTTCAATGTTTCGAATTGCAGGATTTGCACAGCTTTGCCGACAGCATACGGGGGGTTATTAATGTCTACAGTCCCCCTAGGGGTCAATGAGACCTGGGAAAACTTGATTTATGATACCTCAACCATTACAGCACAAGATAAAATAGCATTGCACTTGTCTGTTCCGCAAAAGGAAACTGTGTGTTTTTATAAAAATGATACTGTTCAGGTGGGTTGGAGCAATTGCAATGTGACTGTTCCTTATAGATGTTACACTAAAGGAAACAAAGTAGATCTTTATTGTAATACAAACTATGATTAATTTCTTGGATTGATGCACAAAACACTTGATGAAGTAAAACATAATTCTGTTCTTTATAAACAGCTGTCTATAACTGATAGAAAAATGTTTCATGCAGGGCAAGTGTATATTCATAGCAAGGTTACTACTAAAGTAGAGGATTGTTATTTTGTGTGTGGCAGAAAGGCATACAAATGGTTACCTGAGAATTGGTCCGGCAGTTGTTTTTTGGGTTACCTGGTTCCGGCCATACGACACACTGCAGTTTTGCCTCATGGGAAAATTAGAAATGTCCGAGAAGTCATCAAGAAACCTGTAAATCCAGTGGGACAAATCGATGCACGTTGGAAAGACCATCACTCTTTAGGCAAAGGACTGACACACATGGACTTGAGTGATAGCATTATATCGTGGGCAGGCATATTACCAGCATATGGAGCAGTGAAATTGATCTGGGAGCTGAGAAAACTGTCAAAACTTCTCGAAGTAATGAGCAACACAACTTTTTCTGCTCTTGAGTTGGTGACTGATGAACTGAATGCTATGAGAACTGTAGTGCTCCAAAACCACATGGCTCTCGACTTCATCCTAGCGGCGAGAGGTGGTACATGCGCTTTAATCCAAGAAGAATGATGTTCATACATTCCTGACCATAAACATGAGATAGACAATCATCTTGAGGTAATTCAGCAAGTGTTGGCCATGACCAAACCAGGCCCAAACCCACTGACAGACTTTTTCCAGAAATGGTTTGGGGGTGGAGTACCATCCTAATGAACATCCTGATTGCCATTTGTGTAGGTATGTTCCTACTGGGAGTATATGTTTGTTGTGGTATCCCCTGCATGAAAAGACTGATTAAAGACCTTATAGACATGTCAGTTTCTGAAACTTTATATCAAAATACTGAGTTTGAAGAACTGTTAAAAGACTAAAAATGCTTTCATAAGTTTAAACTGAATGACTCTCTTAACTGCAAATCCTGAGTGGAAGAGGTTATGAGAAGAAAACAAACTGTTTATGCTTATTTTGAAAGTAGAATAAAAGTATTAATGGGGGGAAATGTTAGAAAAATATATATTAATGTATGTTTTAGTAATATGCTTAGTGCATTCAGAGCTTGAAAATGGTTAACACATTTATTCTATTTCATACTGCATAAATCTGTACAAACTGCAGTTGCTTTCTGACCTTGTACTGTTAGCTAAAATCTTGCTTGTGCCTTGGAAATTTACTGAGAAGCAGGTGATTTCTGCTTGCATTAGGAAAATAATGAATAGAACAATACTACTTGTATGAAACTTAAACAAGAAGTTCCGCTGTGCCATGAGAAAATACACAGCTGTAGAAGTTACAGATAATTAGTACAAAGCCTGCTTGAAAATATGAACTGCAATCAGCATTTGCTTGTATCTGTATTGGAAGAGTACCTTGAAAAGTAACACTGTACAATAGACGCTTGTAAACAGATTAATGGTCACCAAGGCCAGGTTGTTTTCTGAAAAGTTTCTCACAAATTTAGTCATGTCAGCAGAAAATCTGAAGTAACATCTGCTGTAGAACAATGCTAAAAGTTGTGCTTGATTACGTCAGCTTAGAAGGCCATGTCTTGTAGAATAGTATAAGAATGAACATACTTCCTTTTAGTAGTTAGACAAATCCTTGTATTTGCATGTTTTTGTCTCCTTGCTGCAAGTAAATTAAAGTGCCTTAACTGAACTTTACGTGTATTGGTTTTTGAAGTTTTTTCCTTTGATAGAAGTCAATAGAGCCTACATGAATATTGACTTCTAACTATCTGATGCACTTTTTCAGGGGGTTCTTAACCAGGTTGACTTAAGATTCTCACAGTGGAAGACCCAATTAGTCCCCTTATATTTGGCATCCCCAAAATCCATAAAAATGCATATAATCCACCATTTAGACCTATAGTGGCTGCCAGTAACTCAAAAACAGAACCCCTGGCAGCATTTGTGGATGAATGAACTAGTCCAGTGATTAGGGGAGTGGAGCAAATATTGAAAGACTCATGGCATTGCCTGGAACACCTAAGAGATTTGGGAGATGTGGGTGATGATGGAGAATTTTCTTTTTTAACCATAGATGTGGTAAATTTGTTCTCCGTCATACCCCACGAAGAGGATATGGGATTTTTTCCAGGAGAGTTTACTGAAAAGCAACAAGGTTGACAGATCCAAAGTGAATATACTGGTTTAACTTATGGAAATTATACTCAAAAACATTTTCCTTACCTTTGAAGGTGAGCTGTTTCATCAGGTAGCAGATGTGGCGATGGGGGCCAAATGTGCCCCTGTTTTGCCAACCAGGTGCTTCTCCATTGGAAGGAAACTTACATTTTTTGTTCCCCCTACATTACCAAGATCAAGTTATATAACAGATTTTTGGATGGTATACTTATCTTATGGGGAGTGGGGGAACAAGAGGCATTAGAATTTGTTGACTACTTGAATAGCACAACAATATTTTTCAGGTTCACCAGTTATTGGCATCCCAATGAGATAGACTTTTTGGATATATTCATAGAAAAGCCACATATTCAAATACTTTACTTCATTTTGATTGTTGCCATCTCCTACACCAAAGGAAAAGTATCATCAAGGGACAAATGATGAGACTGTCCCGCATAATCAGTGACAATGGAGTTTTTGAAAAAAAAAATGTATGTTTTAATAGGAATGTTTTTAGAGAGAGGTTACCCATTAAATATGGTGCTTAACATCAGCGAGACGTTTTGAAGAAAAGGGATAACATCCTTTACCCTATTTTGAGAACATTTAATGGTCCTGTACAAGCTAACATTAAAACAAATGAATCAGATGCTCTAGTATTGAGATACAATGATATGGCACCTTCTTTTGTTTCCAGTGTCAACAGATTTTGGGAGGTATGTTTAGATCAAGAAATAAAAGAAATGCTTGGAAGCAAGTCAAAAGTGATTTATAGCAGGGGCAAAAATATTAACAACATTTTGGAGGGTCATACCAACAATAAGAGGTGACACAAATCACTAATATACAAGTGTGGAGCTTGTACGTATTGCAAATTTATAAATGATGGACCCTATGTCTTTGTTAACAATTTTGTTTGTGCCATTGCATGCCCTGGAAGATGCTGTTGTAACACAACTAGGGTGGTATACTTTGCAACATGTATGCCCTGTCCTGGGTTTTATGTAGGCAAAACCATATGCAGGCTTCATGACAGAATAGCAGATCACCCAAGGGCAATAAAAAATAAAAATACACATGATGCATTGTTTCCACATAACACAAGATGTGCTAATTTTAAAACATTTATTTTCTTTGTTATTGACAGGGCTTACCCCAATGAGGGGGGGGGTGACAACTTGGAAGATGAAGCAAAGGAAATTAAATGGCAGCTAAGACTAAACTCAATGTGTTCACCAGATCTAAATGACAACATTTCGTTAGTTCCTATTTTAAAACAAAGAGCTAAGCTTGTGTAATGGGATTTACTATTGGTTCAGTTTTATTCCAGTGTTGTAACAATTTATTAGTGTTTAACTTTATAGCCAGAGCATATCTTGATGTATTTTAATAATTCAAGTGAACGTGGTTGTTATAATTAATAATGTTGTATTTGCTTCTAATATTTATATTTTTTGAATGATGTGTATACCTTTGATTGGTACAACATATTTCAGAGGGGGTTTAATGACTGGTTGCAGGGAGAAGCACAGTGTATATAAAACATGTTTTTTTTTTTTTTCAAATGACTTTGAAGAAGCCTGTAATATAATAAGGTGAAAGCACTCAGTTGTTTGAAGATTTTACTCAAGACATTAAATTTGGTGCTGTTCATTCAGTGGTTTGGATTTTTATTTTTATTTTTTTTTATTTTTCATACTTTTTAGGTGGTTTATTTCCCTTTTGGGCTGTTGTGTTTTTTAATTTTACATTTTAAATATTGCTCTTATATACTTAAAAAATTGCTAGAATAACAGGATTTGCATTATCATGCATTTTCTGAAGGAAATGAAGACTGAAACTAAAATGCATGTCATTACTTAGTGACATTAAAACTTAGATCATTCCAGTGATTTTTCAAAAAAGCACAAATTTTATGAGGAACAGACCAAAAACGTGAGGCAAAAATCTGGACATTCTGTGAACATCTCTACAGTTGAAAGTTATGGTTACTAGTGACATTACATCTCTCACACAGTGCACTCCTTGTTGGTGTTTGTAAGATGGTTGTCCATCTGACTACGAGGCAGGTGCTACACTGTGCAAGGACACTCATATCAACCACACTGGCAGGGGGAACTGTAGGACATTGTCGAGCCATATAGTCCAGAATGTGATGGAGGTGTGCCAGGGACACCTGAGGGGATGGGCCTACTGCCTAGGTGCATACTACAAAAGTAGGCGGCTGACACCACAGCATACCATGTAGACAGGCTATGAACAAGCAGTAAAAATTGCAAAAGGTAAATGCATTTTAACACCTCATAGCACATGCAGCAAGTATCATGAAACATCAATCAGGAGGGCAATGCACAATGTATTGCCAATATGTTGCAGATAGCCACATGCATAATGTGGTGATAGATGGTGGTGTATGATATGGGAGTTACTGGTGGACAGTGGTGGGAAATGTGGATGTGCAGGGTGTGTGCATAATGGTGAGTACTGTTTGCAGTCCTGTGATGTGTTCCTCTCTTCATGTCTTGCAGGTGGGATGTATAGACATTACAATCCACCTTTCTCAGAAGCTGATACTTCTGCCATTATTGATGCCCTGAGACTCCATCTCTGGGTGCTGTTGACAAGGACCCACCATAACCATCAACAATGTGCTGCACTATGGCCAGTCCTCACAGCAATGGTGAATGATGTGGGACAGGAGGTAATGAACATGTCCGGCACTGTGCTACAGATATAATACATCACATACAGTAAAGGGTCACAGCTGTGGCCAGGGACTGTGCTGGGACTAGAGGAGGGCCTACTACACAACCACTCTCAGCCACAGAGGAGTTCCTGGCAAACCTGGGTGCAGCCACCAGCTTACAAGAAACTATCAGAACATATGTCGTGGAAGTGGGTGGCATAGATTCCACAGCCAAGGAGTGCCCAAGTAAGCCTCCAGTGGTCATCACATTAATACTGTAGCATTCATAGTGGCAGCCTCTCCATACATGTACACATATTTGAGGTCAATCTGCATTGGTGGGTGGGGTTTTATAATGCACACATGTGCACACATATTGTGAATGTCAGCAATTTGGGTAGTATCACAATTTGTATTGTACATGTTGATAACTGCACATATTATCCAGTATCAATGCTACATGTGTGTCATCTGACAATATCCCTTCCCCACAAATTCATAGGTGTGGCTGGGGATCGTCATCCTGTAGCCAGTGAGTGTGAAACTATCTTGCTATGGCTCATCTATACCCTAGGTATGTTAAGGGCTGCCAGTTTGCTATGGGCACTACTGTTAAGCTTAGCCATATTGCAATATGTATAAGGGCTGCCAGTTTGCTATGGGCACTACTGTTAAGCTTAGCCATATTGCAATACATACATGTTCAGTTGTGGTGTGGTTCACTACACTGCATCACGTCAGTAATCACAGTAGCATATTTGCAAGAGCTGTAACATATTAGAATATATTTTTGTAAAGGTGTAGCCAGTCTACTATACAGGGATGCATTACTATTGTGTAAACGGGTGCACTGTGTTTTAGGTAAAGGTCCATCACATACTCTAAGTTGTCACATATCTTGAAGGTGTATAGTACTATCAACATTTAATAGATGTAATGCATGTTGTTGAGAGCTTGTCCAGAGTGTGTCTGTTCTGTTCTGATTGTGTGTTGTGTATGGCATCAGTCAGAAGGTGTGGTCTGCGGACATTATAGTGCACAAATTAATGTAATCATATTGTCTTCCCCTCACAGGTGACCATGGGGGATGGAGTGTCACCCGCTCACAACCTTATGACAGTGTCTCATTGGACTGTGATGATGATGGTGGTCATAGTGAGGCACAGGTGGGGTTGTTGGGTGTTGACTCTGTGCCATTGGTTGACATCCCAGTTGCACCCCCAATGTCCCTGCATACAGTCTGTATGCCCACACATACACAGTCCCCAGCAGCCACAGATATTGGGCAGTCAGAAGGTGGTGGCATTGAACAGGGGAGTGTAGCGACTATGGCACCTGTGACTGCAGAAACTAGCCATAGCCAGAGAGATGGCGAGGTCTCACATAGACAGATTGACAGGGTTACTCGAAGGAGGACTGCTGCCCATCCAGCACCTATCAGAAGTGTCATAGCACATGACACCCAATGCATGTTTTGGTCCATCATGAAAGCACAGGCACATTGTGAATGGTACACCAGATGGATACTCAGGGTAATGGATGCCACACTGCCTGGCATTCAAAGGGGATCCAGTGTCTGTCAGTCTAGGATGACATGCTCGACAAGCCACGTTGCTTCGCTAGGGATAGCTTGCACCTGTCACCCCTGGCTTTCGAATACTGGCTAAGGCTCTTGCCACCCCCATAGTGCCTTTTTAGGCAAGGCTCAAAAGACAAAGCCACCTCCATAGACAAAACAAGGGAAAAAAACTAAGGGTAATTCTGCTCAACACCAGAAGTCTAAACCTCAAGATGCACACACTCGAGGCTCTCCTCAGTATGGAGAATATCGATATCTGTGCAGTAACAGAAACCTGGTTCAAGGCTCCCGAGAGCACCCCAGCACTACCAGGTTAAACCTCATACCATGCTTTTCAGCCCCAAAACTTGGACCGAATCACAAAAGGAGGGGGAGTATCCATATTAATCAAAGATACCCACACCTCCAGGTTAGTGGCACTGCACGAAGAATCTGAGGCCATCCATGTGCAACTAACAGTGGGCAAAACTGCCTTTCAGTTTGTAGCCTGCTACAGACCACCCTCCCAAACTCAGGAACCCCACTCAGCTTTTCTAAGAACACCATAATATTGGGTGGCTTCAACTACCCAAACATTGACTGGGAAAACACCCTCGCCCAACAGTTCCTAGAATTTATAAACTCAAATGCTATGGAACAACTGGTCACCACTCCCACAAGAGGGGAAAACATATTGGACTTAGTCATCACCAACATGGGGACTCTATGTTCCACACCAGAGGTAAACCCCTCATTGGTAAGATCAGACCATAAATTAATCTCACTGGACATCCATATCCCGTCCCCACCCCTAGCCAAGGAAACCACGGTGAAAAATTTCTCAAAAGCAAACTTCACACTTCTCAAAACTGAGGTGGAATCCTTCAAAGCCCCCGGGCCAGTGGAAAATACTGCCCAAACTGCAGAATCCTTTACAAATGCATTCTATGGACACCTACAGGAATGCATGGATCGTGCTATCCCAAATAAAACCAAGACTCACTCTTCCAAAGGCAGGAGACCTGTCTGGTGGACCCTGGTCATAAATAAGCTATACAACAGAAGGAGGAAGCTGATACATGATAGAGCAAAATCCCAAAAAGGGAAGGCATCTCTGATCAGTACTAGCAAGAAACTACAATCCCTCATAAAATCATCCAAGGGCAGCTTCGAAAGAAAAATTGCACAAAATGCTAAAGATAATCACAAGGCCTTCTTTAGTTATGCCAGGAATCTGGGTGGCAACTCCCAGATATGTTCTGAGTTAGTGCAAAATGACAAAAAATACACTGAACTCACAGACATTGCCAACATCCTGGCAGACAGGTTCAGTGCAAACTTCTCCCCCCTTTCCCCCCAAAAGAGCAAATGTCTATTTCAACAGAATGTAGCCTCCCTTACATCACAGATGCACAGGTGAAAGTTGCCCTCTCCAAAGCAAAAAACACAGCATCAATGGGACTGGACGGTGTCCCAGGCTGCGTCTTACACGAGCTCCAAGAAGAACTGAACCCTCACATAAAGTCACTGTTCAGTCTCAACCTTACTACAGGATATGTACCCACTGAATAGCATATAGCAACAGCGGTCCCACTCCACAAAGGTGATGCCACAATGGACCCCGGAAACTATCACCGTATAAGCCTGACTAGTCTGGTCTGCAAAGCTATGGAGCGCATCATCATGGAACTCATAAACAAAGACATTGGGAACCTCCAGATACTAGATCCTACCCAATTTGGCTTTGCTAAGGGCAAATCTTGCCTCTTAAACCTAGTTGACTTCTTTGAAACAGTTACCATGGCCATAAATGAAGGGAAGGTAGCCTACACAGCCTACCTGGACCTCGCAAAAGCCTTCAACACAATACCCCACTCGGGCATCATAAATAAGCTCACCAGCTTAAATATCAACCCCTATGTCACAAGATGGGTTGCAAACTGTCCCAGGGATAGAATCCACATGGTCAGAATTGCAGGTGCCATGTCAGACTCTAAACCATTTACAAGTGGCGTCCCACAAGGCTCAGTCCTGGGACTTCTCTTGTTCGGTATATACTTCTCTGAGGTACAGGCTAACACGGGAGGACTATGACTGACCAAGTTCGCAGATGACTGCAAACAGGGAGCCATAATCAACTCTCCAGCTGACACAAGCATCCTCCAAAAGGGTCTCACAGAGACGGATACCTGGTGCCAGAGCCATGGCCTCAAGCTAAATGCCAAAAAGTGCATAGTCATCCCCTTTGGGAAAAACAAAGTGCCCACAAATTACCACATAGGTGGTAATCCATTAAGTAAGGAAGAAGTAATTAGGGATTTGGGGACCCGAGTAGATAGTAATCTCTCCTTTGACAATCACGTTGCCAAAGTGGTTAGAAAGATCTTCTATATAGCCCACCTTATCATGAAAGGGTTCACATCTAGATCAAGAGAGGTCATTGTGCCCCTCTACTCATCACTCATCAGGCCCATAATTGAATGCAATGCCCCATTTGGGATGTACCTTACCCGACACCTGCAGTAACTGGAGAGACCCCAAAAGTACCTCACCAAGAGGATCAAGGGCCTCAAACACATGCCCTATGCAGATCGGCTAAAGAAACTCCACTCTACTCAGTTGCTTACTGCCTACTCAGAGGCGATCTATGCCTGACGTATAAAGCCATGTCCAACCCAGAATTAATGGACATGCTCCACCTCAGGAAATCCAAATCCCTTAGAGCTACACGCTCCAGGGACTTAAACTGCAGCACAGTAATAAATAAGGCATGCTGGAGTGACAGATTTATATCCTAGAGGCTCCCCTCACTCTGGAACAAAATCCCAATCCATGTTAGTCAGAGCCCCTCACTGACCCTCTTCAAGAGAAATCTTGACGAGTGGATGGGAGATCGTAAGTTTACCCCTGGGATCTCTTCTATGTCTCTGCTAGACAAAGGCACAGTAAAATAACCTCAAAAGGGCTATCTTCTGTGACCTACTATACAGAGGCACAGTTAACTAATCTAAAAGGGAGGTGAAAGCCAAACACACTCTGGCTAGGCTTATAAATGCCCTTGGGCAGATAGCCTAGTATCAACCTATGAACCTATGAACCTATACATGACTCCCTCCACTGCATTGGTGATGTCTTATGTAATTCTGCTGATATAGTAGATAGATGGTGGGGTGAGACATTGTTAGTCCTTAACCATGCAATGTTTGTGCTGGAACATGTGGTGGGAGTAGAGCGTCAGACATGTGGACGTAGGTTAGCAACAACATCAGTTGAGAGTCCACCTGGCCATGCACAGTCACACTCCCATAGTGGCAGTACCACTACCAATACCAAAGGGAGGGTGCTGTCCACACCACAACATGGCAGGCCATGGGCACGTGATCCTAGGTAGCCCCATGAGGGACACAGACCCAGCAGACATTGGTTACCATCAGCATGTAGTATGACATCTTGTCCTGGGCATAGTTGTGCCAGTGCCACTATTGAGATTGTAATCCCTACCTAGTGCTATGCCATTATTGCATGTGCCACGAAGCTTATATGCCTGCGGTATACCTCTCATCCTCTTAGAACAATAAATGTGGACAAAGCCTTCAATACTGGGGGGATACAGGTCCAAACATAGGGATACTTTTTACATATTGCTCTTACAAATGTGGATAACTGACACACTGACAGGTTTCACTATAACATTACTTTTGTGGAGGGTATGAAGTTTGAAAATCAAATGTCTGTCATTATTTTCTGACTTCAACCATTAATGATTTGCCAGTGATTTGCCAGGAAACCAGAATTTTATGAGACACAGAACAAATATATGAGGCAAACATCTGGACATTCTGCAAAACTCTTTACAGTGGAGAGGTATGACCTGCAGAATGTCAAACAGTGCATCTAAAGTGGATGACATCAACAGGCCCAGTAAAGGAATGCAATGAGGGAGTCAGCAGGGTGGAGCAGGCCTCAAAATGGTATAACCTACACAGAGGACAGGCACAGGAGATATACTTCACACACTCACACACACACACACACACACACACACACACACACACACACACACACACACACACACACACACACACACACACACAGTTGGCAGTATTGAGATTAGAAACTCTACCTGTTTAGTTGTATCTTCACACACAGTTGGCAGTATTGAAATTAGAACCCCTACTAGTCATATATATACTATAGTACTACGTACTTATCGCATGCACTACAGAGCTTATATGCCTGGAGAATGTCTAATGGTTTATCTATGGTGGATGTAATCAAAATGCCCTGTAAGGTAATGCAATGGGGGGAGTCAACAGGGTGGAACAGGCTTCAAAATTGTATAACTCACACACACACACACACACACACACACACATACGACAGCAACAGGATATATGCTTCACACACATACAGTTAGCAGTATTAAGATTAGAACCCCTGCCTATCTAGCTGCATCTAGTACAGTATTACTTAGTTATTGCATGTGCCACAAACCTATATGTCTAGAGAGTGTCCAATGGTGCATCTAAGGTGGATGTCATCAACAGGCCCTGTAAATTAATGCAATGGGGGGAGTCAACAGGGTGAAACAGGCAGCACACAAGCACACACACACACACACACACACACACACACACACACACACACACACACACACACACATAAACACACAATTGGCAGTATTGAGATTAGAACCCTTACCTCTATAGTCGTATGTACTATAGTGCTGCACACTTACCTTGTGCACTACAGAGCTTATATGCCTGAATACTGTCCAATGATGTATCTAAGGTGGATGACATCAACAGGCCCTGCAAAGTAGGGCAAGGGTGGTTAGCAGGGTGGAACAGGCCCCAAAATATATCGTCATTGCACACGCATAGGCAGGAAATACACAAAGCCACACTTATACATACACACATGCATTCAGTTGCCATTGTTGGGAATTGAACCACTACCTATATATCTATCTATCTACATTATAGCACTTTGTACTTACCACATGCACCGTGAGACTTATACATGTAGAAAGTGTCTGCCAGTGATCTTGGTGTGGATGAGAGGGAGACTACTGTTGTGGAGGATAGTAGTCACAGGGCCAAAATATGAGTGGCCATTACACAGACATAGGCCTGTTGAGTGTGTGTATTCTACTGTACTTTTAATACATACAGAAACACACACACACACACACACACACACACACACACACACACACACAGACACAGTGACCAATGTAAGATTATAACCCCTCCCTATCTGCTATTACACAATGGGCCTCACCATAATATTTGCACATGCCACTGCTTAAAAGTGGTGTACAAGTGGCTGTTGCAGTACATCACTCTATGCCTTTAAGGGCTTCTCTTTGTTTCTCTCTCTCTCTCATATGTACCACATATGGATAGATGGGGTAAACATGTGTGATGGGGATGGGGATAGACAGTTAAGGTGTACTTAGCTATCTGTATGCAGAAGGGATATATGTACATCCCAGTTGTATAGTCAGCTGTGGGTTCAGACATTGGCTGAAAGTGACTAATGTGGGTTCAGACATTGGCTGAATGTGGCGAAGTGTACGAGCATGCTCAATATGACCATCAATAGTAAGAGTGAGACTCCAGGCCAGACCTGCCTGTACTCCATTCCAGGATTTTGTGTGCTACAGATGATTAGCTGATGAACCTCTGTAACAATCCAGCACCTCACTGATATAGTGGCTGAGGGATCTCCTGGCTGTGTGCTATCTTTATTAACTGAGTCATATCTAGAGTGGGTACAGACTGTATTGGATTGCGCAGAGTTTTGCATAATATGTGAGTTACATTTTGCACAGCACTGTGATCTCCTGATATGTCAGTGGCAGATCAGTATAGATTAATGTGAGAAACCGCTGACAGACATTTATCTACTGACTGCATACACTTCAGGGAACCCGTGCTACTGCACAAAGTGTTCTAGTCTGCACATTCTACGTTTGTCTGGCCAGTGGTACCTCCTTCCACTTATATGTGGTCCTTTGTCCTACTCTGCTCCAGTCACAGGCTTTGTCCACAGTTGCTGCTCTTATGTAGTTGTAGTTATGGTTTTACTGGGGTAGAAATTGTAACATTACACACAGAGTTACCGACTGCACACCTCTGACTGTACCTGTTTAGCAGGTTGGACAGCATTGTGCCCCATACATCTGCTGTAGTCCTCAGATGGTTTGTGTTGCACTGTTCCTCTAAGGCCACATGTTGGTCATACCTCTCAAACTCTTACAGCCAGACATCTTGACAGGGCCATATATCACAGTCAGACACAGGCCCAGACATGGGGACAGCATCTTAATATTGCTCTTCCAAATGTAGACAGTTGGTAGACTAGTTTTGTATTAGCTTGCATTTTCTTATGGGTATGAAGTTTGCATCTCAACTGTCTGTCCTTGATGTTCTCAAATCAACCTGTATTGTTTTGCCAATAGTTTGCCAGACAAATGTAATGGTATGACAAACAGAACAAATATATGAGGCATACATGTGGGCATGCTGGCATTCGTGGGGTATGGATGGTGCCCACTGACTTGTGAGTACTGACACAGATATGTGGCAGCCTTTGTATTCTGGTACTAGACTGACTTGTCACAACCTGCTGTTCTAGTAGGCACCATCTAGGTTATTCAGAGCTGTGTACTATCCATATCTGTGGCCACCTGTCCCTCCATTATCCAGTTTTTCTGCAGTAACAAATATTGACTTCTGGACAGCCTGTAGAATTCCTGCCATAGGTGTAGCTGACATGCAAAATAGTTGGCACAGCCAGTCTTAAACCATGGACCCTGTCCCCCACAGTAATGTACTTAACCCATTGAGCCACAAAAGCACAGAGCATTTTTGTCTACCTCCTGACATTATTAACTACACACATACATAGCACATTGACTTCTGCATATTGTGGAAATGGAATATGTTAGCAAGTTGATTGGGACAGCCCTGGGAATGTGTGGTCTGCTGCTATTACCTTACAAACATAACTGTTACTGCAGTTCTGTAGGAGCATGGGAGTATGGGGAGTTGGGAACCATACCTCTCAACTGTACAGATTTTCACAGAATGTCCAGATGTTTGCCTCACATTATGGGTCCATTTCTCATAACATTGTGGTTATCTGAGAAATTACTGGCAAATCATTTAAGACTGAAGTTATAAAGTAATGGCAGACATTTGAGTTTCAGACTTCTTATCCTTCAGAGAATTCATGCTAATGCAAAACCTGTTACTATATCAACTTTCTACATTTGTAAGAGTAATATGTAATGATTCTCCCTGCTTTGGGGACTTTGGCCCACATTTACGTATGGCTTTGTACTGATTTCTTGCTGTAAGAGGTTAAGAGGTATGTATGGGACTCTGATATTGACATCCATGCATCTGTCCTATGACCCCGCTGTTTGTAAGTCCCTCACATAGTGCAGTGGGTTTGATGGCTTGGGCCCTACTCCATATTCTGGGGAAGCCAGTGTTTGGTAGAGAATACCTGTTATCCCACATAGCTGTCCATTGTCTACTGCTAAACCAGTAGCCCACTCCATTCCCTTGCATTTATGCAGCAATACCATACATATGCTATCACAGTCTACTACAACATTCATTTGTTGTTAAGAAGAGTTTCTTACCTTGTGCCTGCAGCAGTTGAGAGGACAGTGCTTCAGGGCTGACTCTGTCAGATGCAAGCAGTACTCAGCCTATACATGGTAAGGTATAGATGGTGTGATGTGGCTGGCATCCTTTTTACTGTGTGTATGTGAACCAGAGTGAGGTGTCAGTCCCTGGGTCCCTAGGTTGTTAGTGTATGTGCTATGCATTACCTCTTTACCAAGGCCAGGGCATACTGGTCATGCCTATGTCTGCCTACAGGGACAGGCTCAGGTGGTTCCTCCTCTAAGTCCCCCTGTGCCTGTGAGGACCTTGACAATGGTGGGGTCTGTGTCTCCCTTCCCTGTGATGTTCCTGCTGCAGCTGTTTCCATAGGATCATATTGTGTAGCATGGCAGATACTATGAACATGTGTGCACATGTGGCTGGAGAGTACTGCAGGGGTCCACCAGATATGACAAGGCAGTGGAAATGTAACTTGAACAGTCCAAACACATGCTCTTTAATGTTCCTAGTTTGTGTGTGTGCCTCATTATGGAATTCTTCAGTTGGTGTGTGTGCATTTCTGATGGGTATAATCATCCATGGTTCCAGTGTGCAGCCAGCATCCCCCACTAGATGGCCATGCAGGATGTCCCCCTGGAAAATTCCTGCTACAGCTATGATGCGTGCCAGATGTGGGAGTCATGATAACTGCCAGGGGTGCCAACACACACATTGATGACAATGCCCTGGGCATCGCACATGACCTGGCAGTTGATGGAGGAATTCTCCTTGTGGTTGACATAGACTTTACCCTCCTCACCAGGTGATGCTTTGATGTGCACATGATTGCAGTCTATGGCACCCAGTACCTCTGGGTAGTGTGCTACATGGTGGAAGAGAAGTATATTGCTGGTCCTCAGGGGTGCTGGGGAAATAAATGTGCTCACTGGCATGTGTTAGCATGACATCCAGGAACTGGTGGAGTACCCTGGATGTGGATGCCTGTGAGATCCTCATGATGTCCCCAGTAGGTTTTTGGAAAGTACCTATAGCTAGTATTCTTAAGGCTACACATACCTTTGTTTCCACTGGGATAGGTTCCCCTCTGTTGGCTCTGAGTCTGAGGTGAGGGCAACAGAGCTTGATCAGTTCCTGTAGTATGTCCCTGTCCACCTTGTAGCACTCTACTATCTCCAGGTCATGTAGCCCCTGAAAGGTTACCTGGGCCTGAACAATGTTCCCCTCCTCAGTCTGGGCCTATTGTCAGAATCATCATCATCACTGACCTCAACCTGTAATACATACAGATGTAGCAGAGCAACAGCAGCCCCTATATTTTCTCAGTTAAAATTCCCAAGTGTGTACTCCAATGGTGCAGAGTATCTGGGAAAAATCAGATTGAAGGATGTATGCATACATTATACTGGTGTGCTGCAGATACAGCCTGTGTGATTGGCTGACTATGATGCATTCCACTTGCCAGCTATATTATTGATGGGTTTGAATGGGTCAGTGTCAGTCATTTATGCTTGATTGATTTTCCCAGGTGATTTCCTTTTATTTTTGTTTTTATCCAATTTCTTCCACTGCTAAGCCCCATGACACTCCATACAAACTCGCAGAGCTAGTGTAAACATTGCTCAGAATTTTTGACCCTCCCCTGTACATGGACTTTCTTAGCTTTTCTTTTACTTGCTTAAACACGTGCAGCAGGGCTAAGTATAGCTTAGCAACCTCAGACATGCCCCCCCCCCGCTTAGCTGTGCTTAGCTGAGCACAGTCAGGTGCTACTGAGCTCCAATCTGCTTACAAATGCCTTGACACCCCTCCATTTTGATGGTACCTATCTGTTCAGCCTACACCAACACAGTTCTAGCCCTACCACAGTTAGTACCTACGGACATGGTGGTCCTTTTTGTGATGCATACACCTAATTGCATATACCCTGGATACAGAACTACAACAAGGCCTATCTTTTTAGCTACCACTACAACCTGCCATTGTATGACACTACATGCTGGCCACTATAATGTAATAAGACTGCATACCTTTATATTTCATATTTTACAGATTTAATTTTTTTTTTTTTTATTAATAGCATGTTTGCGCACCATTCAGTGCCACTTAAATGTGGCATATGTTTTAAGAAAAAAGTTAAATTTTTCATATATTGCATTAATTTTTTGTGTCAATGGCCATAGATTTGGCCATTTGCATGGCTACTGTCACATATACAACCCTTTATTTGGGCTGTTACAGCCTCTGTTTAAATTTTGCAGTCTGGTACATGGTTTCTCACCAAGTACATTTTTCCTGCAGACAAGGCCCCTACACTGATGCCTTTCTGCTTCCTGGATGGCAAAATCACCTCATTTGCATGGTTTTCACCAGCAGATGAGGTAATTTGCATTCCACGGACACCTGCATGTTTGCACGGTGTCCGCACGCTCGTGCACTCCCCCAGACCTGTTTCCTCGATTGCTCGATGGCCTTATTCTGTGTTTGGGTCATTACACTATTCCTACATGGAGAATCTCTCTGAGAAGGGTTTTATTGAATTACCCCCATGGTTTAATATATCATAAGTAGTAAAGAATTTTCCCATGATGTACATACAAGTGGACATCTTTAGGCATAACGGTGTAAATGTAAATTATCCCTTGAGGCCAAGAAGTCAAAAAGAATCCAAAATGTGTTATAGTACATGTGACAAAAGGAGGTACTGCCAGCACAGGTAGCTGGAATTTTGTAAATAATTATATGTCTTTTGTGAATATCAACCTAATTTATATAAGATGATTGTGTTACAAATGTATTAGGACTGTGTGTCATGTGTATATCAAACTGCTCTGTACAGATGTTTGTGTTGAAAGGGTATTTATAGAGTGCTGTGTTTGAAATGTGTCCACAGTGCTTGCTTCGGGAAGAGAAAAGAAATGCACACACACTATTTTAACTGTTTAAATGTATATATTCTAACAGTGGAAGCTGGAATACAGGAGGTTAACCTCAGTCCAGTAAACTTAGAAAATAATGTCTGAAATTAAATTACTTTATAGGCTACGCCATAAAGATGTCTCAGTGCAGCTAGAGACACAAAGTCTGTACTGGGAGGTTTTCTGTATTGTCTTTAGGGTAGACTGATTGCTATTTGCAAACATGAAGGAATGTAATTGTTTTATGACTTCCAGCCTCTGCTAAAGATCTAAACAAAAGCCTTTGCATAAGCACTTTTACAGGTAGATGCTAAATGCTGCCAGCTTCAGCAATAGGAGTTTGCATGAGAACTAGAAGTCAGATAACAAGAGGTGATGTCATTCTGCAAGCTATCCTAGCAGTGATATTTTAGATATTGTTTTGAGAAGTCACTTAGTGAGACAGAGCATTCTGCATTCTGTCTTGGACCTGACAAAAACAAGAAGCACCATTCACCACATCTGCCTTGCTCTAATAGTAAGTGACTAGGGAATAGTATAATTCTCTTAGATACAGTCAGGAATATAGCAAAGTTTAGCTTAGATTTTTTTTTATTTGTGTGAGCCTATACTGCAATGTTATTTTAAATATTTCCTGTGATTTTGAACTTTGATATCACTGTGAATATATATTTAGTATTGTCTTGTTCTTTTATTATTTATTATTAAACACATTTAACCCTTTCATTGTGGCTGATCTGTGTAGAAATATTTAAGTTGTGCATATTTATTTGGTGATGCTGTGTGGGCCATTCTTAACAGCCTTGCTCTTGGTCAAACTACCATTTGTATTAATATTAATATTACACAGTAAGACTTGACACCCTTTGTTAAGGGCCCTAAGGTAGCTGGCAGGACTGACTGGTGGCAGTGAAAACTACCGTATAGTCTGGGTCAAAGAGGGCATTGCTAGTAAGCCTGTGCTAGCCTTTCCCAGGTGTGTGTGTGTGTGTGTGTGTGTGTGTGTGTGTGTGTGTGTGTGTGTGTGTGTGTGTGTGTGTGTGTGTGTGCATAAATCAAACCTCAAAGAGTGTGTGTGTGTGTCAGCTACTTGGGCAGGGACGCAAAGTACTTGACAGATAAGGTGCTGGAGTTCTTGGCTTGGTCACTCAGCTAAAGTCTAAACTCTATAGCTGTGTCAGTCGGGAGTCTTATTGAGGAAGAGGGAGAAATCAGCCCTGGACTGACTGGGGTCTCTGTGTGCTCTTAAGGAAATTGCACTTGATACAGAGAGCTGCATCTGGAAATACTGTGTGTGTACCTGTCATCCTCCCAGTGAACGTCCACCGCTGGTGCCAGTGGTGAGGATCGAGGCTTCTTGATTACAGGTCCAGTGGTGGGTCATCACAGTACAGCTGAGCAATACTTCGACTTATTTTCTTAGCAATGAAAAATACAAGAATAGAAAACTGTACTTATTATTTCGCTCATATATAGTAACCACAGTTTTAGTGGCGATAAACTAGAGTACTAAATCTCATATTTTTAAATATACAGTGCAAATAGCAGAAATCTGTTAGTTTGCCTTGAAGTGCTCCACTCATAATAAGAATAATGGATGCTTTGCATAGAATTATGATAGTCAATACATGCATAAGGTAAAATCAAGATAACTCTGCTTCAGTAAATAATAATGATAATAATAATAGTAATCGTAATTATAATAATAATAATGCATTGCAAAGCAAACTGAATGCAATGACAATACAAACTTAATTGCAGTGGCTCATTAATATTATTATTGCAATAGAATACAATACAGAACCATATAATGCAGTACAGTACAGGCAGTTTTGGTCCAAGGTAATGAGCCACTAACCAGATATTTACTGTTCAAATTTTTTTTTTTTTTTAAAGCAAAAGACTATAAACTGGCAAATATGAGAATAGGATAAGTAAGGAAAAGAATGTGTGACCTTATATAAAATGAACCTGAGAAGTACTGCTTAGGCATGATGAACTCCGGCGGTATGAGATGAGGATTAATATTATCTGCTGTTAATGAGGTGCAGCCTGTTGCCTGTAGTTTATTTCCTGAATACCTATTTGCTGTCTGTATGAATTTGAGCAGGTCACATAACAAGACAGTGCTCTGGGGCAATTGATACGTTATGTAGGGCTCCTCAATGGCATCCTGGATCAGTTGCTACTAATGTTCATTCACAAGTTATTTATTTATTATTTATTTATTTATTTATTTATTGGATTTGTTTACCGGGAAAGTCCACTGGGCCTAGGTGAGCCCATTTTCAGTGGAGGCCCGGGGAGAAAAGCTCCACATAAAAGTCAACATTACAGAAATACAAATATCAAAAATACAAATATCAAAAATGTAGCACTAGGAATCTTTCTCACTATCACAAACTATTTTTTGTAACTACTTGCATGAGGATAGTGGAGTTTTATCGAATGAAGACCATGAATTAACAGAGATTTTATATGTTCCTAGGTTCATACTAGGTTGTTGATCCAGATGGCCATTAGTATCCTAGGCACAATATCCTAAACTACCCCTTTCAATGAGGACTTTGAGGGCCAAATCCAAGGTATAGTTATGACTGCCCACCCATTCATCCAGATTACATTTAAAAAGAGCGAGGGAGCCTCTTTGATTTATATCCAAATGAAGTCTATTCCATAAAAGTGTTAAAATCCATTAAAAAATCCTACTGGGGAATCAAATCTGGGCAGTGGTAGTTAAAGCATCCAATCCTAACCCCGAGATCATCACATGCATTTTGAAAAGTCATTCCACTTACTTGAGCTGTAAGATTCCAAATGCCCTAGAACAGCATGGCATTCTACAGATATTGACTTGATCAGCAACACAAAATCCCTTTCATTAAAGTTTAGTGACTCCAGCTGTTTTTCTAGTCACATGATTTTGTCAGATTGACTTATGTTGATGGGACGCCCTGACTCCATGTACAAATGGGGAAAAAGAGGGTCGTTGATGATGATGATGATGATGATGATGATGATCATCATCATCATCATCATCATCATCCTGCTGCTGTATCTTGGTGTCTAGTATTGTATATTAGTGTTTATATTAATAATTGCAAAACTGAGCTACACAAAAGCTATTGAAAAACTTCATATTAAAGCTTCCATGATGGGTAGCACAACTGCCCTGATACTTAGCCTAAGCCTAGTGCAATTACAGAGGTATTATTTGTTAGTCTGCAATGGCTTGCTAGGATAAATGCCCTTGGATTTAAACCAGGGAAAGAATGTGTCTCAGTTGGCTTTTTTGTTTCGCTCTCACAAGGTCTGTAGGGTCAGTAATGTAAAGGATTTCCACTGCACATGTACTACTGACAACAACATGTATAGCTTAAGTGATTACTGAGATATTGTTAAGTTGTTTGCAAGCTACTGTAGCATTAATATTTACTGATGGGTCAAACAGCTGTCTACATAGACATTAATATTTATTGTGTTTAATCTGACTTATAAACTCTAGTACATACAATCTAGTGAATACCACCACTGCACAGACTTATTTATGCCAAACAGTTTGCCATTTATACTTCTTAAATAACTCAGTAAGTTCAAGATATGTAAGCATTTGTTTGAAATGTAAGGATATAACATGATTTTGTAAAATACTCATGATACAACCATAGGAATTCAGGAGTACAATTTGCAGAGCTCCATTGAAGGAAATATAACTCCTCTGCTAGATCACCAAATAACTGGCTTTGCAGGAATAAATGATTCACCTCTTCACACAGGAGTCAAACAGCTATCTTCATGGGCATGTTTGCCGGTGAGCAGTCTTTGTAATCCCTATATGGGTGCCTCGCTGATGCATCATCTGAAAAACACAACCAGGTCAATGAAAATAATTTTCACGCAACCTATGGTACAACCGCATTATTTATTTATTTATTTATTTATTTATTTATTTATTTTCCGTTTGTTCACCAGATTAGTTCAACTGAGCATTACCCCTTTTTCAGAAGAGGCCTGGGGAGAAAAACTCCATAGAGAAACATTATCAAAGCAGTCAAAATATTAAGTACAGAAAGCTTCAATTTAAGACGATGGCTAATACAAAGATGACTGTAAGCATCAATATGATCTGAAGCATAGTACGGAAATAAATAGATGAGATTAGAAGACATATTGTGTTCACCATAGGTACATATAAATATCACAGTACAGTACTTTACTATAGATACATAAAAATCTGACAGTATGATACAAAGTAAGACAAATTAGCTAAATCTGGAGTAAAATACTGAAAGGATATGGAATAAAAAATAGTCAAGTGCAGTTGACAAAGGTAGTACACAAGCAGAATGGCAAGGACAGAGCAACATAGGCTGAGATTATGCTAGAAAGTGCAAGGGTGGTTTAAAATAGATGGCCAAGTGGAATATGAGCCACAGGGTGGTGAAGAGCAACACAAAGAGAGTTAGGTTGGAATTTGTCAGGAACAAATCCAGGTGATCAGAAGAGTATCTTTTAAATGTTTTTTTAAAGATGTGAGTATTGGTTATGGATCTGATGCTTACAGGAAGTTTGTTCCAACCTAAGGCAATGCAGTAGCTGTATAGATGTTGGCCAATAGTTCTTTTGGGCTTACAAACTTCAAAAGTAATTGGTCAGAACTCCGGAGAGATTGACTGGGAGTATAGAAGAAGAGGAGGGATGAGACAGCGAGGCAGGAGAGAGGATTGTTGAGGATGTAGTGAGCAAGGAGCAGTTGAGTTAATAGGAGCTGATGGGGGAATTCCAGACAACTTTGGGCTTTGACAGAAAGGCAGTCATGTGAGTTGTAGGGTAGGTTTGCAGCGACCCTAGCAATTTTGTTTTAAGTGAATTCAAGCTTGGACTTTCAGGATGATTGCAAATTTTTTAAGAACAGAGAGGCATAGAGTAGACTGGGAAAAAGGTAGGCATAGGCAAGGGAAAGTCTGGAATCTTTGGAGAGGAATTTTTTGTTCCTATATAGCAAGCCTAGTTTTTGGTGTGTCCGTTTTTATGCAAGTTTGGATGTGTAGATCAAATTTTAGTTGATCATCAATGACATTGCCTAGAAGCTTGGTTTGTGTTTCTATGTTAATTGTCATGTTGTCAAGAGATGTGATTGTGAAAGAAGATTTATGATGAAAAAGAGATTTTGGGAGGAATAACAGAAGTATCTTTTTGTGGGATTGAGTATGAGATGATTGTTACCATCTTTTGACTGAAGTGAAAAAATTTGGGGCTAAAGTGAGGAGGTGTGAAAGATTGTCAGTGTGACGAAGTAAGGTATTGCCATATCTACCAGGGAGAATAGGGAATTGCATGTGTAATATATGCCAGCATAATTAGCTGGAGTTTTTTAAATAATTCTGTGTCATTTGACACAGACTTGTACATATACTTGTGTTAACAATGTAACAACAATGTTATTATAACTGATTAAATGTATATGTTTAAACAAAGAATGATGAAAGGGAAGAGTAAATGTTTTTGAAATTGTTCTATCATTTTCAAATACCGCAACAGATCTTAGCAAAGCTCTGGATGTGTATTGAATGAATTTCTCCAAATCCAACTTCACGCTTCTTAAGACAGAAGTGGCAAACTTCACGACACCCATGCTGACGGACAATAGAGGTACGACTGCTAAATCCTACATAAATGCACAATGCACTTTATAAGCACTTACATGAGTGCATGGATCGTGCAACCCCTAACAGAACCAAGATGCTATCCTTCAAAAAAAGGAAGCCAATCTGGTGGTCCCCTGCCATAAAGAAACTCTACAACAGAAGAAAGAAACTGTTGCAAAAAAGAGTAAAATCCCATGATTGGGGGAACTCCCTGGTCAGCCTCAATAAGAAGCTGAGATCCCTCATAAAATCCTCCAAAGCTAATTACTAAAACAAAATTGCAACTGATTCTAAAGACAACCACAAAGCATTCTACAGCTCTGTCAAGAATCTCAATGGCAATACTCAGATCTGCTCTGAGTTACAACACAATGGCACTAAATATACAGAACCAACTGATATTGCCAACATCCTGGCAGATAGGTTCAATGCTAACTTTACCCCCCTCTCATCCCCTAAAGGGCCAATCTCTATACCGGAAGAATGCAAAGTTCCTGTAATCATGGCTCCACAGGTAAAAAACTCACTTTCCAAAGCCAAGAACACAGCATCCATCGGACCTGACAACATCCCAGGCTGCATTCTACATGAACTACAGAACGAACTGGCACCCTACCTAACTACCATGCTCAGTCATAGCCTCACCTCTGACTTTGTCCCCACTGAATGGTGCACAGCAATGGTTATCCCACTCCATAAAGGGGGAGCCACCATGGACCCCGGGAACTACCGCCCCATTAGCCTGACAAGCCTAGTCTGCAAGGCTATGGAATGTATCATCATGAAACTTATAAACAATGACATTGGTAATCTCCAAACTCTGGACATTACCCAGTTCAGGTTTGTAAAAGGCAGATCATGTCTCCTAAACCTGATAGACTTCTTTGAAGCGGTCAACAAAGCTGTAGATGAGGGTAAGGTGGTTCACACAGCCTATCTAGATCTCGCCCAAGGGGTTCGACACCATCCCCCACTCTGGAATTATAGATAAACTCACTAAACTAGGTATAAATCCCTATGTCACAAGATGGGTTACCAACTGGCTCACTGATAGAACCCACACTGTGAAAGTAGCAGACTCCAAATCTGACTTCAGACCAGTGCCAAGTGGAGTACCGCAGGGTTCAGTCCTGGGTCCTATCCTGTTTGGTATCTACTTCTCTGAAGTACAGGCTAACACAGAAGGTCTTTGGCTAATGAAGTTCACAGATGACTGCAAACTAGGAGCCATAATCAAAACTCCTAACAATGTGGACATCCTACAAAAGGCCCTCACTGAGACAGATGCCTGGTGTCAAAGCCATGGACTCAAGCTCAATGCCAAAAAGTGCATTGTCATCCTTTTTGGTAAAAACTCTGTACCCATGCACTATCATATAGGCAGTAGTCTACTTAACACTGAAAATGTGATAAGAGACCTTGGGACACAGGTGGAAAGTAGTCTCTCCTTTGATAATCACATCACCACAGTAGTCAGGAAATCCTTCTACGTGGCACACCTCATCACAAAAGCTTTCTCATCCAGGAAAAAAGAGGTCATTGTTCCCCTCTACTCATCACTCATTAGACCCATTATAGAGTACAATGCCCCTTTTGGTATGTACCTCACAAGACATCTACAACAACTGGAAAGGCTGCAGAAATACCTCACAAAGAGGATTATTGGCCTCAAACAGATGCCCTACACGGACCGACTCAAAAAACTCCAGCTTTACTCCATCGCATATCACCTACTCAGAGGCAATCTATGCCTAGCATACAAAGCTATGTCAAACCCAGAGCTTTTGGACATACTCAGCTTAAAAAAATCCCAATCCCGCCAAGCTACACACTCTAGGGACCTAAACCTTGTCACCACAATAAACAGAACATGCTGGAGGGATAGATTCCTGTCCCAGAGACTTCCCACACTCTGGAACAAACTACCTATCTGTATCAAACAAAGCTCCTCATTAGCACTCTTCAAGAAAAATCTTGATGATTGGATGGGAAATAGGAAATTCACCTCCAGGGATCACTTCTGTGGCTCTGCTTGACAGAGGCACAAGAAAATAATTTTTTTGGGTGGCGAAAGCCAGGGTACCGTTTGGCTAGGCTTATATAGGCCATAGGGCTAATAGCCTAGTACTTACCTATGAACCTATGAAACAGAGTCAGGTGATCAAATGTGATGTTATTCCATAACCAGCACAGAGAGGATGGAACTCTCACAGCAGTGTGTTTTGTTTTGTATTCGTTGGAATCTGATATAAAGATCTATATCAGTTATCACAATTAGTTGATCAGTTAGTTGAGTTTAGTTTTAGTTAGAAGCTCATCACCTTGCTTTGTGGAAATAAACATCTCAGCATCTAATCTTACCTTGCTGTATTAATTATGTTAGCTAGGGAACATTTATTCTTTAGACAGTCAGGAAATACAGTGGGATTAATTAAGTAGTGTTTTTCTGCATCTCTTTCAATCTATCCAACTGTGTTATTTTTATTTCTCCTGTGATTGAAACTCTGGTGTTTATTGTACTTAGATATATGGTATTCTCAGATTTTCTACTTTATTATTTATTATTAAATATTTTTATATCTTTCATTGTGGCTTAGTGAATACTTTTAACACCTTGAGAGTACTTGTGCTTATTTTAGTGACACCTTGGCCACTCCGAAAAGCCTGTCTGCTTTGGTTACACTCTACCATTTATGTTAGTATTGATTTTACTCAGAATAATTAGATACTTTTGTTAGAGCCAGAGAGTGTTTGATTGGTGGCAACAAAGTTACCTCATAGTCTGGCCAGAAGGGGTACAGTTAGTAAATCCGTACCAGCCTTTCCCCAGGAGTGTGTATGTGAAAGTCAAAAACCCTGGTGTGGCCATGTTAGCTACTTGGAACTGGGAAACTCCAACGTGAGTCCTGTTTGGGATCTGGAGAGACAGATAGTCCAGTCCTGGGTCAGGAGTATGTTTCCTGTGTGATCTTGAGGGAAATTGTGCTTAATGTAGAGAGCTGCATCTTAAAAATAATATGTAAATCCATTCCTGTTTTTAGTGACAGTCTCTCACTGGGTGTTGAGGATTGAGGCTCATTGATTACTGGCCTAGGGTTAACAAGAGGCCATCACAGTCAGAAGTAGATATTATAGTGGAATCATCTGCATATTGTATCAGAGAGTAGAGAACAAAGGAAGTGTGAAGGCGGTTGTTGAAGATGCTAAATAGTAATGGTCCATGAATGGGCCCACCCATTTTGGCAGGAAGGAAAGGTGAGAAGGAAATGAGCCACTTGATGGACTGATTTCTGTTGGTAAGGTAGCTTAAGAACCATTTAAGGTCAGGGTTGGTGAGATTAAGGTCAGACAGTTTAGTGAAAAGCTTGGGCTGAGAGACAGTGTCAAAGACTTTAGAAAGGTCCAAGAATAGATAGAAAACTAGTTTATTGTTGTCTCTGGCTTCAGAGATAGTATGGGCAGAGGGAATCAGAGCTGTATTCATGCTATGGTTAGGGTGGGAACCTTGCTGGATAGGAGTGAGAAGATTTTCCAGAAGAAGATAATTCAGGAGCTGCTTATGTATGCAGTTTTTAAGAATTTGTTTTGGGGGAGGGGGGAATGGCTATGGGCCTATAGTTTGAGAGGTTAGTAGAGTGACCTCCTTTGTGGATTGGTGCAGTGTCGAATTTCTTCCAGACGGGGGAGGCTGTACATTCTTGGATAGATCAGTTGATCAGGATGTAGCTCAGGTAGGCTATTGAGCTAGCAGCAAGCTTTAAGAAGAGGAGTGGTAGATTATCAGCTGAGGAAGAGCAAGGCTTTAGTTTGCTTGGAATGGATTTTATGTAAGCAGTGGGGACAGGGTTTAGTGAGAAGGTAGTTTTGTGACTAGAGGGAGAGGCTGAAATGGAGTGATTGCAGATGTGACTATTTTTGGTTAGTTTCCTGATGGAGTCAATGAAATAAGAGTTAAGAATAGTGGCTGTTTCAAGGGGAGAGTTGTTATGGCAGGGGTTAGGTATACTGGGGCTACCTGGATAAAGAATCTTGTTGATGGTATTCCAAAATTTTGTAGGATTGCTATAATGGTTTGTTTCAGGCTTTAGGTAGAAGTTATTCTTATCATTATTGACTTGTTGTTTGGTTAGGTTTCGGAGTTTTTTACAGGTTTGAAGGTGGACAGGAGATTTAGTTCTTAGCCAGTTTTTCCAAGCATTATCCCTCTTGTGCATTAGAGAGTGAGTGGACTGAGAAAGCCAGGGTGCAAAGAAAGATTTTATTCTGATTTTCCTAAGTGGAGCAAGGGAGTTGAGAATATCTGGAAAAATGAGGTTAAATTTGTGTACAACATCATTTAGGGGCAAGTGAAAAAGGAATTTCCAGCTGAAGGAGAAGACTGTGTTGTTGAGTACTTCAGGGTCAAAGCTAGGGAGACTAAGGCACTCTTTGTACTTGTGTGTCATATTTAGTTGAAGGGAGAATCTTTGAATGCAGGTGGGGAGGTGGTCAATTTTGGAATTAGATAGTGTGATGGAGTTGTGGTATAGGTTTGGATTTGAAGCTAGAATCCAGTCAAGGATAGAGTTGGAGCTGGTTGGTTTGTTAAAGTGGGAAGGGGTTGAGATTAGTTGTGAGAAGCTATGGAGATTTATACTAGAGTTTGGGGAGTCCAGTCAATATTAACGTCATCCGGAATTATTGTTTCATAAGATATGGAGTGAGTGATCCATGTTCAAGAAGGGGATGTTGTTACTGGATGGATATATTTGGCAGCAATCATGAGCTTTTTTTTGTGATTCTTAAGTTTACAGATTACTATTAAGAGTTCAGCAGGATGAAAGTTGGGGGGTGGAATGGGCAAAAGGGAAAAGTTGTTAGTCATAGTAAATTATGGCAACACCTCCTCCTTTTTTGTGGACCTTATCCAAACAGAAGTTATTGTATGGGGGGGTGGATTTGTTGTCTGAGATGTGGGTTTTAAGTCAAGTTTCAGGAGAGTTACTAAGTCAGTAGTATGATGAGCTATCCATGACTGGAATTCGCTGACTTTATTGAGTATGCTATGAATATTCAATGAGAATTTGGTTAAGCACTTATTGGAGGAAGCAGGGTGAGGGGGAGATAGGGGTGAGAAGAGGGTGGGATAAGACAGACTACAGTCAGGGCCAGGGTTGTGGTGAATATCTCCTGATAGGAATAAGCTTTGGATGAAGGAATGTTGGGTCTGTAGGTTTGGTATTTTAGCTTAGATTTGATGGGGTGTGAGGGGTGGAGGACTAATTTTATCTTGAGTAGGAGTTGGTATGAAGGGTTGAATATAGAGGGGAGCTATTATGAAAGTGGGGGGAGTTTCAATGTCACTATGTGGGTGAGTAAGAGTAGGAGGTAAGTTTATGGGAGTTAAATTAGTTTGATATGAGGACAAGTGAGAAAGTAGATGAAAAAGAGGAGTACATATAAAGATGAGAAACATGGTGGGGGAGAAATAAGTATGGCTGAAGTTAGTGAGAAGATAAGTAGGGATGAAAGGTTAGCTTCTGTGCACAGGAGAACTGGGAAGAGGAGACAGAGGAATGGATGGGATTTGTGCTGAGAGGGCTGAGGTGAGGAAGGATTAAGGCAATTAAGAATACATTGGTATTAGTTTTAAGTGAGGGTAGATAGCAAAGAGGGAGGTAGTAGGTGACAAAAGGCATGAAGCTGTGGTTTGCTGAGAGTTTCAGTTAGTAAGGTTGAGCCATTAGCAGAGGGTGTGGCAAGGTGTGGCAAGGTGGGAGGATGAGCGTATTCCTTGGAAAGAGTTATCAGGAAGAGGAGGAGTAAAAGGGGAGTGGAAATAAGGGTTAATGTATAAATTTAGAGTAAGTGGGGGTGGGAAGGAACTGGGTGTAGGGTAGAGGAAATGACCAGGCTAACCTACAATAGCAGTGGGAGCAATTAAAAAACAAAAAAACAAATCAGTAAAGAACCCTCGGTAAAAATGTTTCAGATACTGGAAATAAAACTACTAAATACTGTCTGAGGAAGTGTTGGCTTCTCAAGGTTGCTATATTACTTTGCCAGTAGAAGTTGTTGGAAACAAAAGTGGCCACTTGTGAATACATTAATACAGTGCAGCGAAGAAGACAGCCTTGGTAAATGTACTATCTCAAGAGTAAAAAGTGAAATAAGGGCAAGGGAAAGGTGGAAGAACACAACAGATAGGAAGGTTAGAAACAATAGAGAAAGGCAGATGAGAGGGCATAGAGAAATCCTAGAAAGTAGTTAGCTGGAGACTTCAGGACAATTACAATGTACCACAGACAAGTAACACTTTACAATGAGAACTCAGTATGTATTCAGCACTGTAATAGGCAACAAGTATGAAAGACTTCAGCAGCAATGTTACATTTCAATAAACTGGTCCAGTAGAAGATTGCACAACTATAAGAAGCTCTGAACTAAAATGCAAGGGCATTTCATACATAAACACATAAACAATGCAACTAGATATCGTACAGTTTAGTCTAAACAAACAATAGACCTAGGAAGGCATACAATAAAGCTTGCAGACAGTCAAATTCTCTTCCTTTAATGTCACAACCAAAGCACAAAAACAAAGCTCTGCATTAACGTTCTGAATTACGTTTTCGTTTGTAAAACTTCAGCAGATATGGGTCGGGGAGCAGAGGAAATTCCCTTCATAAGCATGAAAAGGCGGTTTGTTTTTATTCCAGAGGTTTGGGAAGCACTGGTTTATAAACCAGCTCTTCCACCATGTTTTATTTATTCATTGGTGAAGATTTAGGTCCCTTGTTCTAGCACTGGAAATATTGGACTTACAGAGAAACAGAAGTTCCAGGACAATGGGCTCTCTAATGGCACATTAAGTGAAACTGAGATATCCTTCAAAAATGTGTAATAAAACCTAAAGAAAAAAATCATCAATGGATCTAGTACATCCACCTCACAGTGAGGACTTATGTGTACATCCAAAAGCCAAGTCACAAGATGATCAATTACAAAAACAAAAATAAAAATGCATGGAGAACAGTTGATTCCAGCATGGGAATAGCCATCAGTCTGTTCTTGCTTGCTTGTTAAAGATCACAGCAATCACTTAACTTCTGAATGTTCAACGAATAAAGGGATAAAGCCTCCAACTTCTCTTGGAAGTTCAGAGACATTAGGTCTGTGATCTTTTTTGTGGCATGAGGCATGATTGTTAATACAAGTCCCTAGGCCCTGACTACATTTTTGTTTTGTAATAGTGTGCTGTCTAAGCTTATGATGCTGTACAAATTAGCATTTCATTTCAGACCATTTTAGTACAGCATGAGTTTACTAGGTTGAGCTCATTTTTGAGGGTCAGGGGTGTCAGAGAGTAATTTAACCAAAACTCCCAGTCTGCAGTAATTGGTTTGTTATCACCTACAGTTCATTCTAAATTCAGGGTTTCATACAGTTATTCCAAGTTATCTTCATAGTATCTCGGTATTACAGAGTCTTCACTGACTGCCATTTTGATCTCATAAAACACATACATTTTGCTACTACCCTATCTTAACCTACATGATATGATCTCCCCATTTCTAAAAGAAATATTGGTTCCAAACTCTCTGGGTAGGCCCTTATGTTACTCCTCATTGAGGTAGTTGGAGAGGACCAGATTAAGATCAGAGGCTTCAAATAGTTAATATTTCAGTAATCAGGATCCATGTCTTTGGATCTTCCTTCACAATGACTGAGAGAAATCCCCCCACAACCAACAAGATTTGCAAGATCCCTCAGAAGATATTTATGTACTCTAGCAAATGGCATTGATTAATGTTTGGTATTATTCTTTCCACAGTGTTTTAGTACCAGGAATTGTTCATCTTCTTTGCTCATTCTTCTTTATCTATTTGTTATTTTTGTATGTTTTCATTGTAAAGTACATACAAGAAGCAAAATGAGCTTGAAGTTAAACATGGCAAATATAATACTACGCAAGACATATATGGACATTGCAATATTTATTTATTTATTTTTTATTTTACATTTGTTGACCGGGATAATCCGACTGGATACATGTCCATTTTCAGTTCAGGCCCAGGGAGAAAAGCTCCACTTATGCAGATAATATACAAAAAGAGTAAAACATGTTTTACAAAATATATTAAGCATTGATATCATTAAGAGACTAGAAAGATTCACAGTGTATCATTGTTTAAAAAAAACTAGTAGGTTACAACTAATAGTTTTGAGCAATACAAAAATGCATATAGTACTATATAGAATGTGAAAGTAAACAGGGAGTTAGTCAGGACTGGAACAGGGACATAGCCAGTGTGTTATAAAATACCGTCTGAGACTTTTTATGAAATGGGTTAGAGAGGATTCAAGAGTAATGTTAGCTGGAAGTGAATTCCAAGTTTTGCAGATGAAGTTGGCAAACAGGGAGTCTCCAGCTGAGTTGTTAGTTTTGAGTTTTGAATAAAAAGGACAAGAAAAATAAAGCCTGAGGTATGCAGAAATCTCCACCTTTTTCATGACTTCTATGCAGCCACAAACTCCAAATTGACAAGAAAGGATTTCAAGGGTTATAGCAAGATTTTTATTTGCATTTATTTTAACCAGGTAATCTCTCCAGACACATATCTTTAAGTGTGACTGGCAGCTCTGTCTGGTTAAGTGACTTTATCTGAACCACACCATTTCCGAGCAGAAGATAAGAAAATCAATCCAAGGCTAAAGGATGAATATTATTAACAGCTTGTAGTCTAAACCAGCTGAGCTAACCTGCCAAATGTAATTATATATGCCTGGATTAATTAGCTGGTGTGTATCTTGGAAGAAAGCATTATGACCTTTATGTCATCCCACAGTTTATCACCTCCAAAAAACACCAAAAGTCAGTGTAGTGATAAAAAATAAATAGCTGACATTCACTGCTTTCCCATTGTTATCAATTGGTTCAAACATTTTTATTTCACATGTCTTTGTTAAAGTGCATACTTAGTTTGATATTTTAAATTTTAAGGTCTATTGCTTAATGCTT